>NC_044989.1:76997101-77261707 GCF_008728515.1 Papio anubis
AGGGTCTCTTGTAAGGCAGGCCTAGTGGTGACAAAATCTCTAAGCATTTGCTTATCTGTAAAGGATTTTATTTCTCCTTCACTTATGAAACTTAGTTTGGCTGGATATGAAATTCTGGGTTTAAAATTCTTTTCTTTAAGAATGTTGAATATTGGCCCCCACTCTCTTCTGGCTTGGAGAGTTTCTGCCGAGAGATCTGCTGTGAGTCTGATGGGCTTCCCTTTGTGGGTAACCCGACCTTTCTCTCTGGCTGCCCTTAAGATTTTTTCCTTCATTTCAACTTTGGTGAATCTGGCAATGATGTGTCTTGGAGTTGCTCTTCTCGAGGAGTATCTTTGTGGCGTTCTCTGTATTTCCTGGATTTGAATGTTGGCCTGCCCTACTAGGTTGGGGAAGTTCTCCTGGATGATATCCTGAAGAGTGTTTTCCAACTTGGTTCCATTTTCCCCCTCACTTTCAGGCATCCCAATCAGACGTAGATTTGGTCTTTTTACATAATCCCATACTTCTTGCAGGCTTTGTTCATTTCTTTTTCTTCTTTTTTCTTTTGGTTTCTCTTCTCGCTTCATTTCATTCATTTGATCCTCAATCGCTGATACTCTTTCTTCCAGTTGATCAAGTCGGTTACTGAAGCTTGTGCATTTGTCACGTATTTCTCGTGTCATGGTTTTCATCTCTTTCATTTCGTTTATGACCTTCTCTGCATTAATTATTCTAGCCATCAATCCTTCCACTTTTTTTTCAAGATTTTTAGTTTCTTTGCGCTGGGTATGTAATTCCTCCTTTAGCTCTGAGAAATTTGATGGACTGAAGCCTTCTTCTCTCATGTCAACAAAGTCATTCTCCGTCCAGCTTTGATCCGTTGCTGGCGATGAGCTGCGCTCCTTTGCCGGGGGAGATGCACTCTTATTTTTTGAATTTCCAGCTTTTCTGCCCTGCTTTTTCCCCATCTTTGTGGTTTTATCTGCCTCTGGTCTTTGATGATGGTGATGTACTGATGGGGTTTTGGTGTAGGTGTCCTTCCTGTTTGATAGTTTTCCTTCTAACAGTCAGGACCCTCAGCTGTAGGTCTGCTGGAGATTGCTTGAGGTCCACTCCAGACCCTGTTTGCCTGGGTATCAGCAGCAGAGGCTGCAGAAGATAGCATATTTCTGAACAGCGACTGTACCTGTCTGATTCTTGCTTTGGAAGCTTCCTCTCAGGGGTGTACTCCACCCTGTGAGGTGTGGGGTGTCAGACTGCCCCTAGTGGGGGATGTCTCCCAGTTAGGCTACTCAGGGGTCAGGGACCCACTTGAGCAGGCAGTCTGTCCGTTCTCAGATCTCAGCCTCCGTGTTGGGAGATCCACTGCTCTCTTCAAAGCTGTCAGACAGAGTCGTTTGCGTCTGCAGAGGCTTCTGCTGTGTTTATTGTTTACTGTGCCCTGTCCCCAGAGGTGGAGTCTACAGAGACAGGCAGGTTTCCTTGAGCTGCTGTGAGCTCCACCCAGTTGGAGCTTCCCAGCAGCTTTGTTTACCTACTTAAGCCTCAGCAATGGCGGGCGCCCCTCCCCCAGCCTCGCTGCTGCCTTGCCGGTAGATCACAGACTGCTGTGCTAGCAATGAGGGAGGCTCGGTAGATCACAGACTGCTGTGCTAGCAATGAGGGAGGTTCCGTGGGCGTGGGACCCTCCCGGCCAGGTTTGGGATATGATCTTCTGGTGTGCCTGTTTGCTTAAAGCGCCTTATTGTGGTGGGAGTTACCCGATTTTCCAGGTGTTGTGTGTCTCAGTTCCCCTGGCTAGGAAAAGGGATTCCCTTCCCCCTTGCGCTTCCCAGGTGAAGCAATGCCTCGCCCTGCTTCAGCTCTCGCTGGTCGGGCTGCAGCAGCTGACCAGCACGGATCGTCGGGCACTCCCCAGTGAGATGAACCCAGTACCTCAGTTGAAAATGCGGAAATCACCGGTCTTCTGTGTCGCTCGCGCTGGGAGTTGGAGACTGGAGCTGTTCCTATTCGGCCATCTTGCTCCGCCCCTAGCATTCTTAAGGTAAAAGCTTACATTATTAATTTGGCACATTTTCTCTTTTCTAATAAGAACATTCAGTATTATGATTTATCTCTAAACACTGCTTTTGCTGCATTCAACATATTCTTTTATTTTCATTTTCATTTAGTCCACAACTTTTGTTTTAATTCTCTTGAAATTTCTTCTTTGACCCATGCATTATTTAGAAGTGAACCATTTAATTATTATATATTTTGGGATTTTCAAGCCATCTTTCTGCTATTGACTTATAATTTTGTATCCATTATGCTTTGAAAGCAGACACTGTATGATTTTTATTTTTTTAATTTGTAAGAACATGTTTATGGCTTAGAACATGGTCTATTTCTGTGAATGCCTTATTTGAGTGTGAGAAGAATGTTTATTCTAGGGTTACTGAATAAAGTAGTTTGTAAGTGGCAACTGTATCCAGTTGATTGGGAGTTCTGATTTCAACTATATCTTTGCTGATTTTCTACCTGATGGTCTGTTCATTTTTGGTACAGGAGTGTTACATTCTCCAACAACAATCATGAATTCATCGATTTGTCCTTGCAGTTCTATCAATTTTTGCCTCATGCTCTTTGATTTGTTGTTTTTGCTTGTGTATTTTGATGCTCCGTTTTTAGGCACAGACATGATGAGAATTGTTATGTCTTTTTGGAGAATCAAACTCTTTATTATTACGTAGGGCCCCTTTTCATTCCTAATAACTTATCTTGCTGTGAAGTTCTGTCTAAAATTAATATAGCTACTTCCACTGTCTTTGGCTTCATGTTAGAATGGTATATCATTCTCCACCCATTTACCTTTTAATTTAGATGTATCTTTATATTTTTAAGTGAGTTTCTTATAACTAAGAGATAACTGGGTCTTATTTTTGATCCACTCTTACAATCTCTGTTTTTTAATTGGTGTACTTAGAACATTGATGTTTACACTGATTATAGATATAGATGGATAAATATCTTCAATATTTGTTACTGTTTTATATTTGTTGCCCTTCCTCTTTGTTCCTATTATCTTCTTCTTTTTTCTGCCTTTGGTGGTTTTAATTGAGCATTTTCTCTCCTTTCTTAGCATATAAGTTATACCTTCTTTTTTTTTTAAACTTTTTTTAGTGGTTACCCTAGAGTTTGTAGTATTACAACTAATTTAAGTCCACTTTCCAATAACACTATACCAATTCACAGGGCAAGTATCTTATCATAACAAAATAATCCAAATTCATCCTTCCTATCTCTTGTACTATTACTGTCATTTATTTTACATACATAGAACAATTTATTTTACATGCGTATATAACTTACACATAAGCATAAGTGAGCATACACATTTATATGTATACATAATGAAATGCATTGCTGCTATTATTCTTTTGAACAATCTGTTAGCTGTTAGATCAATTAAAAACAAGAAATACAATTTTTAAAATTTTATCCTCACTTATTCCCACCATGATGCACTTCCATTCTTTAAGTATACCTGAATTTCTGGGCTATTTCATTTTTCTTCTGTAAATTTCTTTTTACATTTCTTGCAAGGCAGGTTTATTGGCAAAAATTTTTTCAAGTTTTGTCTGTCTGTGGAAGACTTTACTTTTCTCACATTCTTGAAGAATATTTTTTCAGGCTATTAAATGATAGGTTCTTAAACTTTCTCTTTCAACACTTTAAGTATTTCAGTCAGCTTTCTTCTTGATTGCATGGTTTTTGAGAAGTTGGATGTAGTTTTTACCTTTGCTCCTCCATAGGTAAAATATTTTTTCTTTCTGGCTTCCTTCAGATTTTTTTTTTTACCTTTGATTTTCTGCAACTTGAATATTGATTATACCTACTTCCAGGGTGTAGTTTTTTGTGTGTTTGTTTTTACATTTCTGTTTCCTGAGCTTCCTGGATCTGTAGGTTGGTATCTGATGTTAATTTAATCACTGATTCAAATATTTCTTCTGTTTCTTTTTTTTCTCCTTCTTTTGGTATTCTCATTACATTAATGTTACATATTTTGTATTTGTCCCAGTTATTGGTTGTTCTATTCTTTCACACAGTTCTTGGATATTACATTTTTTTGTTTGTTTGTTTTTAGTTAGTCTTTTCTTCTATTTTCTTTTCAGTTTTGGACGTTTCTACCGAGATATCTTCAAGTTAAGATACTTTTTCCTCAGCCATGTCCCATATTCAAATGAATTCATCAAAGGCATTCTTCATTTTGTGTTTTTGAACTCTAGCATTTCTTTGTGATTCTTAGATTTTCCATCTCTCTGCTTATACTGCCCATCTATCCTTATATGCCGTTTACTTTATCCATTAGAGCCCTTGGCATATTAATAGTTGTTTTAAATTTCTGCTCTTGTAATTCCTGTATCCCTGATGAATTCCAGTCCAGTTCTGATACTTCTTGTTTCTGCAAACTGTATTGTTTTGTCTTTGGATTTTTTTAAATACATGAATATGTTGTCCTGAATAAAAGGACTTGCTCTATATAAATCTTTAGTAATGTGCTAGTAAGTTGTAGGAGGAGGAGAAGCATTTTATTGTCCTATGTTATGGTTCAGTCTCTTGGTGAACACATGTCTCTGGACTGTGAATTCACAAATGCTTTTCAGCCTCTCTCCACCAACCTTTAGTTAAGTTGGATGAGCCAGTGTTAGGTATTTCTCTTTCTTCATATGGAAGCTTAGCGCTAGAGTAGGATATTTATTTTCCCCCAGGTCAGTTGCATTCTGATAAAACTCCAGCATCTTAGGCTCTGACTAAGTAGTATCTTTGGCAGACTTTGTTAAGAACAGAATGATCTAGTGTCTTTCAAAATGGCTCTTTTTTCTCTCTGCCTCCTGAAAGAATCAGAGATTTTTTTTTTTTTCCAACATTTGCTGTGAGAACTTGGTCAAACTCCCGAAGGAAAAAACTCACAAAATTGTGGGGATTGCTCCCTGGATAGCTGGGTCCCCCTGAGTTTTTGACTCTCATACTTGTGTATACTGAGGCTTCAGTGAACTAAAGTTTAGGTTTTACTAACCTGGCACTCATTCTTATTACAGAGGTTTCTACTCAAGGGTTTCTGCTCTAGTAAGTTGTGATTCTCTGCATCTACCTGTCTGTCTCTCTAATTTTGCAGGCAGTGCTTTGCCCTGTGTCCTGACTCTCCTTATGGGTCTAAGATTTGTTGAGTTTTCAGTTTGTTCATCTCCTTACTGGTTATAACTGAGTGGTGACTTCCAAGCTCCTCATATCCTGAACCAGAAATCGATGTCCAGGCATTTCTTTTTTAGAACAATAAAAAAGTCAGATGATGAGTAGAAAGTATTTTATTTTGACGAGATCTCAGTTATCAAAACAATAATGTAGAATGTGATGACCATGTCATAACTGTGGGTGCAAATTGCTGAAAATATGCAACAGAAGAAGCAAGGTCAATAAAAACACCATAAAATATTTCAGAGCCTCATGCAGGAGAATAATGGGCTGCCTCATAAAACACAATTGTTTCAGAAGTGACTGTTTAATGAACAATTATAACACCCTAGATGTTAGAGAAAGAGCTGAAGAAGGCATAGCATTTTGGAACCCATAATGAGTGTAGATATACTAAAATCTACTTCAATAATGAAAGCACAATAGATCTGAAACATGGATATCTGAAGCAGTGATGAGTTAACCTTTAAAAAACATTGTGAAATATAGTTAAGAGAAGAGGTGAATGCTCAGATTCCTTAACCTTATTAACTGGAAACTTCTACTGCACACACTGAAAATCAGCTTCATTATAACTGGAGGCCTCAACTATATCATGTAAAAAATGATTTTTACTAGAATATTATTTGAAACCAAACTAGAGAATTTAAATTAAGGGAAAAATAGCCTTAATCAGTCATGCTCACTTGGAAAAAATTTTAAAAAGCAACAGTCTGTGTCCGGAGCTGCGCGCCCCGGCCATAGCAAATAATAATGATTAAACGCCGGCTTCCATTCCTTTCCCCACCCTTCTACCTCCTCCCTAGATTTGTTTGTTTTCTTTAACAATACTTCATAAAAAAGATGCAGGCTCTTCCTGTTTTTCACCTTGTTTTCCTTCCTGCTAAAAATTGTTACTTAGAAGGCACCAATCCCGCTCGGGAAATTACCAACTGACAGTGCAGGTGCACATGATCTTTCACCAGAGAAACCACACACCTACTTGGTCACTCTCTGCATGAGATCATCTCTCCACTCTGGCCCAACCCCTTCCCTCCAAGTGTGCTATGCAAGGCACCCCATTACTGCCATTAAACGCAGACCTGATTTCAGAGCACTGTCTTGTCTCCCATTTCTGCTCCTTGTCCCCCAAATTCACTCTCCTCCAGGGGCTCTTCACTTCATCCGGCCGGGAGGCCGGGCTTCCTAACAGGACCTGGTTCCAGGGACCCTCCTGGAGGAAGAGGACGCCGCAAAGACCAGCCCACCCCTAACCCAGACAAAATGAGAAACTCTGGGATTCCTCATGGAACCTGGGCCACAAGCTACCTGGAATCGGGGCAGTAAGTGGCTGGTCCTCAAATGGGACAAGAATTGTTGTGTACCTGGATCTATGTAGGACAATTAAAAAGAGGCTTTAAAGATACGAGGAGTAAAGGTTAAAGGCAGTAATGATTTGTTTAAATTTTGATTTTGTAAAAGACACTTGCCCCTGGTCTCTACAGGAAAGCAACTAGCTGATTTCAAAGCATTTTAGAGTAGGGATTTATTTTCTTGACTATTATAATACTTTTGGGGCAGAAATTCCTGTGACTGCCTCTCTCTCATTGGAAACCCCGCATTAGATTTAATTAGATAAGAAGGAGGCCGATCTGCAAGTCATGGCTGTCATCAGACAGAGCATGCCAGCCCTAATTCCCAATCTTACAGCTCCAAGATAATGGAGAGGAGACTGGCCTCGAAGTGATCACGAGGAAATTAAGTCTCCTTCCAGTAACAGATAAAGAAATGCCAATGAAAACAACCAAAATACCTACTCTTTACAGACGCTTCAAAAAAAGAGGATAAAATTAATGCCTAATCCATCGACATAAATTGGGATGATTTAGAGGAAGAGGCAGCTAAATATCACAAACCCTGACGGCCTCCCTTACTCTTACACTCAAATTTCCCACAAGACATATACAGGCTTCTGCGCCCATTGTTATGGCAAGCAATAGATCCCAAAGAAGAATTAAAACAAAAATTGGTTCTAGAACTAGAAGAGCAAATTAAAACTTGAAGAGTTACATCAATCACTGGATAATTAGGCTCCAAAGCAAACAGGGGAACTTAAAAAAAATACCTAACCTTAGATATGGAGGGTTCCATGCCCACCTCTCAGCCGGCCTGGACAACATGTTCCAAAGAGGGGGGCTAGTTACAATGCATATAGAGAAGACTCCTCCCCAAAGACGCTTCCTGGGTCACTGAAACCATAGATGAAATTATGGGACAGGCTTGGCATAATGCTATACTGGGTTTGACTTACTATTATAAAAAGAGCTAAAGGCTGCCTCAGCATGGGGCTACTGCTCCATATATACTCTTGCTATAGTGGAGAATCTGTAGCTGAGCACTGGCTCACCTGCCAGACTGGAATACCTTAGTTAGGGCAACCTTCTGGGGAGACTTATCGTGACCTAAAGTCAGAGAGTCTTGAAATTCAGAGTATACAGCTAAAAGAAATCACATATGGAAACGGCTAGACCTTTGATATGTTAACCGGTTCAGGTAATTATGCAGACACTCGGGCCCAATGCATATGATCCCGGATTGTTCTACAAATCCAGGCTGCTGCTACAAAAGCCTGGAGGAAATTCTGCTAAAGGAGATCCAGGGCCTCGCCACGGCAGTTAAAACATGGACCCGATGAGCCATTTTCACCTTTGTGCATAGACTTATGACCACGGCAGGTAGAATTTTGGAAAATGCAGAAAGTCAGTGTAGATTATGCAAGGGAAATGTTGGAGAAAATGTTTAACCTCGCTGCATGCAACAACTGACCTTATCAAAAGAAAACAGATTTAATAGGATATACATCACTTTCGATATTGGGCCTCATATCAACAAGGCCTAGTAGTCGGTCACTTTAGCTGGCCAAACAGTAAGAGACTCTCATTAACAAAGGTAAAGATAAAGGGGGATGCTCAGGGTATGTAAAGGGCACTTTGCAAAAGATTGCCATGAAAACCAAAATAAAAATCCAGAAGCTAAAATCCAGCCTTGGCCTAAGGTGTAAAAGAGGGGAAGGCACTCAGGCAAACGAATGTAAATCTAAACTGATAGTCAAGGAAATCCCTTTATCCCCCAGGCAGGAAATGGGATGAGGGTCAGCCCCAGGCCCCGGGAACAAGCATATAAAGGCAGTCATTTTGTTCCAGCCAGCAAGGCGTCCATTTCCCTTAAAGCTTTTAGTAGAGTTAACCCTAGGAAGTGCAGGGACTGAATCCCAGTCCCACCCTCCCACACAGTATCAATCTGAAATGGGACTACAAACTCAAATACCAAATATATGGACCCTTACCCAGATAACACTTCTTTTTGATGCTCATGTCCTCCCCTGGAGTTATCGAACATTTGCATGTGAAATTAAACGGTCAGAGCTAATAAATAACATTAATTACTATCTTCAAGGAGTTGAAGAAGCTCAGTTAATCCTGTCACTTTGGTTAAAACAGATAATAATATCCAATACTCTAATAGAAATATAAAAGGTCGGATCATCAGATATATATTGGGTGCAAACCAATTACAAATCAAAACCTGAATCATGTTGAAGGCACTTCTCCAACAACAGGTTTGGTGTGCCCAGAAACCACACAGAAGAAACCTCACCCACCTGAGAGAAACAGTGCTGGTAACCCAAACGTGCCTACCCAACATGAAAGATTTGAGGATCTGGTGCAAGGTCTTGAAAAGAGAAAACGGTATTCCACAGCCTCCATAATTGGTTTCAGGACAACTCTTCTGATAAAAGGGTTTGGAAATTTTATTCAGGCCAATTACCTGCACCTCTAAAGGTGCGCATTAATTTGGTGAAGCTGATGAGCCCGCTTAGTTGATCAGTACTTACTCAATGATAAATTAAGGGCCGCCCAACAGTTAGTGCAGGAATAACTGAGGCAGGATATATTAGAAAGCAAATTTCCTTAAAATACACCTATTTTGAGCATAAAAAAGAAGTCTGGTAAATGGAGACTTTAAGGATTTTAAGAGAGCAGTAAATATCACTATGCGATCCTATGGGTGCCCCGGCAACCAGGACGGTTTCTAATCGGGTTAAGTGATTCTCAAAATATTTCCAAAATCATTATTATCTTAAAGATTGCTTTTACAAATTCCCTTCACCCTGCTGACCAAAAAAGATTTGCCTTTAGTCTTCCATCTACAAATTTTAGACAACCAATGAAGCCTATCAATAAAGCCTTTAATTTCAGGGTATGGCTAATAGTCCTACCTTGTGTCAAAATATGTAGCTGTTGCTATAGAGCCAGTCAGAAAAAAATATGGACACAAAATGTACATTATACATTATATGGATGATATTTCATTAAAGTGAGGAGAAATTGGCGAACAAGTCTTACAGTGTTTTGCCCAACTCAAACAGAAAAGTTGCCGGACGGCCAAATAGCCTCCAGAAAAGGCACCGGCAAAGAATTCCATACACCTATCTTGGTTTCCAAACTAATGGACCCAAAATCATTAATCAAAAGGCCGTTATACGTCATGATCCATTTAAAAACTTGAAACAGATTTCCAAAAATTACTGAGACATAAATTGGCTTCCAGCCAGATGGTGCTTTTCCTCACTACAGGGTGAGAGCTAAACCTCTTTTCAATATAATATTAAAAAGGAGAGATCTAAACTCCAAAACTCACATGCAGGTCCATTACCAAAGAAGCATGCCATTAGCACTCCAACAGGTAGAGCAACACAATTTGTCACTTGCATTGGAATATTCTCAGCCACATTATTCATTATTTTTAACACAACAATAACTCCTACTGGCTTGGTTCCTGGCAGGTTCAAATCCCATTATGGGTACACTCTACCTCCTCCCCTCTTAAAAGGTTTTGTGGTTGTCTTTTATTATGATGCCATGCTGATCTATCTATCTTGGGAGAAGAGAAAACAGCAGAGTACTGGAATAGAACCTCTACCATTATACCCGCACCAAATCACACATCCATTATTGTTATAAAATACGAAGCTCACACTGTTGCTTCTTACACTGGCACAATTGAACCATTATTCCACCCACAAACTCACCAATTTTGTAAACTTCATGCGCTTGTGTGTTTCCCCACCATTGCACATTTTATTTATAGACCAAAACGAGCCATAATCTCTATTCCCTTTGTTGGCCGGATCTAGGAATCACCTACTGCTTTTACGCAGGGAGCCACAGCAGGCCATGTGAGTCCCACTAACCCAATATACCGTAAATTATCCAATCAATTAATTTCAGATGTACAGACCTTTATCCAGTACTCATATACAAGATTTGGCGTACATCAAGTAGATTCACAGTATGAAGTTCTCAAAATAGGTAGGTCTAGATTTATTACCAGCAGAGCAGGGAGGATCTGTTTGGTCGCAGGAAAAAGTGTGCTGTTTTTACGCCAACAAATCCAAACGCCAGAGATAAAGATAAAACGCCAGCAAGAAGAACTAGAAAAGCGCAGGAAAAGGCCTGGCCACTAATCCTTGTGGACTGACCTTGAGTACTCTCCTCTATCTCCGCCATTCCTGGTCCTTTAATACTCTCTACTCTTTCTCACTCTCGGCCTATAATCCTAGTGTTTTTCTATGGCGCTTTGTTAATAACAAATCGAAAGGCCTTCCAGGCCAAAACCTATATGGTATCCATTATCATCATTTCTGAGATGACGGAAAATGGTGTATCTTATTTGCCTTAATAAGAATTCAATTCCCGCGGCTGAACTGGACAGTCAATGACGGGTAAGAGGACACTATCTCCATCGGAGCCAAGGATAGGAGGCCTTGGTTAGCTGCCTTATCCCATGACGGGCCTAGAAGTGCATGGGATGAGATGACTCCAACCTAAGATAGGTATGCAGTTCCCTGGTCAGCTCTCTGGTCACAGCCAACAGTGTGACCCTCAACCGGTTTCGCCTCTGGCCATAGCACACACACTTCAAAACCACTTCTATTCCTTCTGCCCTCACCTCCCAGATACGGTTTTCACCAATTACCCTCACAAAAAGATGGCAGGCTCTTTTCCTGCTTCTTCACTGCTTCTTTTCCTGGGTTGGGAAAATCATACGGTATTTTGTAGCTAGGCACCAACCTGCCGGAAGCCAAATAACTGACAGTGCAGCAACATGACCTCTCGGACCGTATGAAACCAATACCTACTTGGTCACGCCCTCTGCGATGAGATCATCTCCACCTCTGGCCCAACCCCTTCCCCTCCAAGTGTATATAAGGCACTGCATTACTGCCATTAAACGAGACTTGATCAGAGCACTGTCTTGTCTCCATTTCTCGTGTCTCTTGTCCCCCAAATTCCCACTCCCTCCTCCAGGGCCTGCTTCGACGATCCCGCGGGCCGGGATAAGTCTGAACTGCTTTCATTTTATCAAAATTGACTTTTAAACTTTAGCTGGAGGCTGTCATATTTCTCTTGAGCATTTATTAATGATGCATTTGGAGTTCCAATTAAAAATTCAACGTGAGAAAATAACATGAGCTCTCTGTCCATTATGGAAATCTGAATCTGTGTGTTTAATATGACATTATTTTGCCACATCTGCGCTAAAATGACCACACAAACAGAATAGGAACAAACAACATTTTATCATTGATGAAAATGACTTTTAAAAGCTAAAATTTATTTAAAGCATATTAATTTGTTGAAATGCTAACAGAATCACCAGGGGTCCCTGATATCAGACTTGGACAACAGGTGGAATCAAGCACAGCTATGAACTATGAGATCTCTCTACTGATGCTGTCAGTGGGTGCTAAAATGTTCTAGCTCACCGCATTGATGCTGATGTACAGGACTCAGGATACCACTGTGTGCACTGTTGTATCCAGAAAATTGATTTTCCTGCCACCACTACCATTGCCAAAATTGAGCCTACAGTGTTTCAGCTTCTATGTATTACTAACTTCCATTTTAAAATCAGTGTGTCTGAGTTTTAAGGATTATATCCTTTGCCTGCTCCTTTACTACAAGGGAGGCTGGCATCGCAGTTTCTATAGTAAGCAGCAGGTCCTGGTGTCTATGAAGACTTAAAAATAGAAAACATTCCCAAAATGAGAAGGATATTCAAATGATGGATGAGCATAAATGATTAAAAATAGTTACAATCTAAAACTTTGGCGGTTTGACATCATGTATGTGTTTCTCATACTTCAAAATAATGCTCTTGTCTATCATAATGCAGTTATCCTAAATTGCAAGCAAAACATGTCACCTTTTCACCAAAAGAAGACAGGCAAAGTCAAGCTCAGTACAGTTTCACCATGACTTATGAATTTTTATGTTTCCATTTTTTTGAGATAGAATCTCACTCTGACACCCAGGCTGGAGTGCAGTGGTGCAATCACAGCTCACTACAGCTTCGATATCCTGGGCTCAAGCAACCCTCTCACCTCAACCTCCCAAATAGCTGGGGCTACAGGCATATGCACCACTAACATTTTTTGTTGTTGCGGTTGTTGTTGTTGTTTTAGAAGCAGAGTCTTGTCATCTTGAACTCAGGCTGGTCTAGAACTCCAGCACTCTGCCTGCCTTGGTCTCCCAAAATGCTGGGATTCCAGGCATAAATCACTGTGCCCAGATACATTTCTTGACTTCTCCCTGACAAAATCATAAAAGTAGCCAAACCCAGCTGGGTGCGGTGGCTCACGCCTGTAATCCCAGCACTTTGGGAGGCCGAGGCGGGCGGATCACGTTAGGAGATTGAAACCAACTCTGGCTGGCATGGTGAAACCCTGTCTCTATTAAAAATACAAAAAATTAGCTGGGTATGGTGGCGGGCACCTGTAGTCCCAGCTACTCAGGAGGCTGAGGCAGGAGAATGGCGTGAACCCGGGAGGCAGAGTTTGCAGTGAGCCGAGATCGCACCACTGCCCTCCAGCCTGGACCACAGAGCAAGATTCCGTCTCAAAAAGAAAAAAAAAAGAGTAGCCAGACCCGTTATATTCAATGAGCAAAATTAGAAAAAAAAAATTTAAAAGTATTATCTGTCTCTCCCAACACACAGGGGAAGAAAGAAAACATTTGTGTATATTATAGTTTGTAATTATGTGACTAGTAGCCAGAGATGGATTTAGATTCCTCTTCTCTAGTACCAACTAAAAGTCCCTTTTCTCTTCACCCAGAACTTCAGCTAGTCAATGATCTGTCCATGGGGTGGTGACCCAAATCTTCAGTCCTAACAGATCTAAACTTTCAGTGGTTCTGTCTGTGTAGGATTGCTGCAGTCTTACATTTCTTGTTACTTGTGAACCTGGTAGTAATAACAGGCACCTTAGAGATTCCCGGGGGTGCCATCTGTACTCCCCCCCTTGACTCCACAATGTAGCAGCACAACATTCTGTAATTAATTCTCAACATTCAAGAGCTATTACCTAGATGACACCATAACACTTTTTCTAAGCCTATTTATCCAGAGACTTCATAAGCATCAGAAAATGGCCTGGTGGCAGTCTTATTCAGCTTCCAATTCAGAGTAAATGTTGTTGTGTCCCTAGCAGAAATATTTCTCCCTTAAGTTTTAAAATCTCTAAACAGAATTCAGAATAGGAAGCAAATATTTTGCCAGTTGACTCAGTGGGATAATTGTGAGAGCACCTGCTGCCACCCCAGAAACTTGAAATGTTCCACTCTGTAAATATCAGCCTTCCCTGGAAAGTCCCTCCCTAACCTAGTGATTTCTGGCTGGCAAAAATATTATAATTTGGTTTTCCTTTTACCTTTAGAAGATTTTTAAAAGGATGGATACATTCATCAAAAGTACCCTCATAATTTCCAATACATGAAACATCAAACCCTAGTTAACACCATGGATGTTAGAGTCAGACAGTTCTAAACTAATTCTAGCCAAGCCAGTTACTGGCAGTGTGATCTTGGGCAAGTCACTTAATACCCTTTGAGCTGTAGTTTTCCCATTGTTTATAAGGGAGATAACACCAATTATTCAGGGATGTTGTATTTTTATTCTTTTAATATGGCAACTAGTTAAAGTGTTGAGCACACTGACTAAGAATATGAGTGCTTGAGTCATTGAAGCTAGAGAAATATTTAAAATATTTTGCAACCAGCACATCATAGTCACCAATCAGAGCAGATTCAGGTCTTAATGCTCAAGGAGGGCCTTGCAGCCTTGGCATTGGCTCTTATGGGGGTGAATACTGCTGCATTTGGGGCCATGTGGGGAACTATAAGGAAGCCATGTTTTACCAAACCATGTAGGAGTCCGTCAGTGGTATAACAATTGGGAAAGCTAGTGTGTAATAGCTGATTACCAGCCCATCAGAGAAACAAGTAATATGGATGGGAGTGATAAGGGTGGTGATAGTAGTTGTGACAAAAATACAGACAGTAAGGATGAACAAAAAGAGATAAATCATCCAAAACATTAAAAGACTAATAGTAAGAGAATTTAAGAAAAAAATACTCCACCCATAATTGGTATAGGGTAAAAAAGAAGAAAGTTGTAAACTGAATGCAAATGATGTCCTTGAAATTTCAAAGCACTACAGCTATTCAATACCTTTTAACAGAATAAAAAAAGTGACTCATTATTCTTGGAAATAGGAACACTCCATAATGTTTGGGCTTGCTTTTATGAAACAATTAGTTTTCAAGGGAAATTTAATTTTGTTTGTCAATGTTTTCTTCTAACCAAATGGAAAACTCTTATTGAAAGTTAATTATATTTCATTTTCTAGAATTTGTGAGTAAGGAAGAAAAAAGTCAACTTCTGAGTCATATGTTTTGCTCCACAGAAGAAAATAATATGAGCAACCTTCAGTTTTAGTTTTTGTGTATTTATGTTTTAAGATAATAGCTATAATTAAAGATGTGCTCTCCTTTATAGAGACTCTATTTACTTTCAAGTCTATTCATTGAGCACTTATCATCTTGTGCTGAGGTAGACAATAGGATACAATGATTAATAGGGTGTGGTATTTGTGAGGGAGACCAACATTCAAGCTCAATGTTTGCTGCATGATGAATAAGGCCCTGCCTAGCTTTCTAAGTTCATCTCCTGTCAATTCCTCCCTGTCCACTATGCTCAAGAAAGACAAGTCTCTTCTCCAATCCCCGGTACTGGCCAAGCTTAGACTTGCTCTAGCTTCTTTGCATGTACTCTGTCCACTCTCTGAAACACTCTTTCCATGACTGTCTTCCTTGCAACATTTATCCTAAAGGCTACCTTTTCAAAGAGGCCTCATATAAGAATCTTAGCTTAAAGTAACAACCACTTACATTTTCTAACTCACTTGCCTTTTTACAAATTTTGGAGACACATACTATTATCTAAAAATATTCATGTATTTATATACTTATGGTCTATCCTATCAGTATAAGCTATATTAAGTCAAGCTTCTGGCATGGTCACCAACACATCCTTAGTTATAAGACCAGCTCTTGGCACATAGTAAAATCTCAAAAATGTGTATTTAGTAAAAGCAGTAACATGAAACAAGACCAAATCCTTGATTCTCAATTACAGCATATCAGTTTTAAAATTGTTACAAGGTTGAACTGCATTTTAGGGAATCTGTCATTACACACATCATGTACTTAAGGAAACAAGCAAACAGCTGTCCTTTGGCATGGTGTGAAAGTCTATTTCATGTGAGTTATTTGACTACACTACCACATCTCAGTAGTAGATGAGGCTTTTATGAAAACAATAAAACTTAAGCCTCAATTATGCTTCTTAAATTTTTAAACATTTTGGAGACTTGTTATGAGGCCTTGAACTAATTTGTACTAATCTACTCTATCCAGTCCCATGTTGTGAGGTTTTGTTAATACAGTTTATTTAATTTTTAAAACTGGTGCTCAAAAGAGAAATAGATTTTTCCCCCTCTGGCTCCTTGTGAAGATATGAAAGGGCTCTAGGGATGAAAGAACAATAGATCAAATGTGAAACCACACATGTAAAGCAAGAGGAAAAAAACAGAAGATAGCCAGATACAAACTTTTAAGGGAAGAGATGTTCATATTGGAGAAAAGTAAAAGAAAGACAAGGAGGAGAAAGGATTTTCCCGTATGAACTTTTCCAGAGAGTAGAACAATATGAAAAGTCCACCCATTTCAATATTTACCTAGCATGTAATTTTTATCCAATTCTGATGGATAATTTTAAGACTGTGCACGCAAAAACAACAAATATTTATATAATACATAACAGATAGAAAAACATCCCGGGCACAATAACAAGAAATATAAAATATATGGGAATATCACAATAATAAATATGTGCAAGTAAACAGAAATAATATTTTATTGATTTCAATAAATTGAAAGATACTGGTTAATCATACTGTTGAATGGAAATACTGAATAGTAAAAACATGAAATAATTCCAAATTCAGCTAAGGTTTAATTCAACTCAAGTGAAAATCTTAATTATGCATTTCTTGATAAAATTTTATAAAATTATTGTAAAATTCTTTCAACTGCAACATAAAATGTATAATAATTTTCCCTCAAATAATTTTTACCTAATTTTTTTCTGGGGAAAATTATTTGAATAAATGGAAGAGAAATATAAAGAATGTATAGACACTAATATTAAATAATATAAAAATTACTTATACAGTCAACCTAACTTAAATAATATGATATTGGCCATTGATTAGACAAGTAAAGTGAACAGAAAGCCCAAAAATATATTAGAGTGTAGTTAGTTTATGAATAAGATGCCATTTTAAGTTATTAGTAAATACACAAATTACTCTATAAAGGTAGAAAACAAGAATAATTGATCAGTTCTTTAGAGATGGGGAAGAAGATGCTTATCTTGCTTGATACATCCAAATAAATTCTAAAATCATTAAATAAGTAACAGTAAAGCATGAAACAAAATATAACTATAATGTAAATATTAACATAGAATTTTAATCTGGAGAAGGCTTTCTATAAATGACACCAAAGGAAGAAATCATAAATAAAAATATTGATAAGTTTAAATGTTCCATCATCAAAAACACAACAAATAATTAGAACAAAACTTATACCATTCAAAGTTAACCTTTATTCTTTTTGTAGAACTCACAAGTCTTATTTTAAGATATTAAAACTATTCAGAAAAGTGCAGAGAATAAAAGAAAAATGATTCCCAAGCTCTCCCACACAGATTATTACAGAGTTATCATTTTGATGAATTTTCCTCCAAATTAGATTCTCTACATTGATACACATAAAATTGCAAGGATATAACTGTACTTTTTATGTATGCTGTTCTGATAACCTATTTTTTCCAAACAATATTTTCTGTAAATATTCTAATTTTAAAAAGTAGAGAGGTTTATGTCATTGTGTTAAATAACTACATATTGTTCCATCTCATGGCTTAAAGAAAACTTCACTTAATTGTTCCCTTTTCCTCTGTTAGCATTTGCATAATAGTGTGTGTGACTGATTGTTAACAGTTATTCTCCCTTGCCTGGTAGTGAGTTCCCTAACATCAGAAATGGCATCCAAGACATTTCTTGATGTAATCTCAGGGCCCAGCTTATGTTGGGGTCTCCAAAATAGCTGGTGGGTAAAAGATAGAGGTACACTAGATACGTTACGATATATAATTATGAAAAAAATAATAGAGACCTTATATAGCCCATGATGGGCAGTGGCAGAATTTGAAATTCATATTTGTTAAGGACCTGAGTGGTAACAATAGTGTACAATAAATAAATTATAAGAAATAATTATCATTAAGCCATGTGACCATGGACCTAACATAGTCACACCCTTTGTGAAACTAAGGGCCAAAGTAAGTGTTGTGAAATTTATACATCTCTAATACAGAGGAATTATATATTGCTTCTTTAACTGGGGACCAAGCATGCAGGTAAGGGAAGTTATAGACCAGAACTCTATATATTTTTGGTAAAATAACCTTTTTCTCTTAGTTCTCTAGGATGGAACTGGGTAAGAAGGAGAAGGAGCTCAGTGGATTCACTGGCTGACTCACCAACATTTATCTGTAGAAATTTAGAGCTACCCAAACATTAATGCACAAAGATTTAATAACAGAGTTACTTATAATAGAAAAATAATGGACAAAGTCTAGATGAACTGTAATCAAGAATTGGTTAAATCAGTGTGTGATTGATTATTAACATCCACATGAGCAGAAGCTTGGGAAATGGTGATGAGTTGGCCATTTCTGAAGTAAATGCTTTTCAAACTTTCTGTAGTGTAGTGATTGTTTTTTCCAATAGCCAATGTGTTTCAGATTGACATTTTATAAAACATAAGAAACTTTTTCAACAATATCAAATTGCCATAACTTATCTAAGCACTTATCCCAATTTTGTGTACTTACTGTTTGTGGACTGATTACAAGTAGTTCAGAAACTGGTATCAGGCCATAGAGAATACTTTTCGTAGAATAGATATATAAAACCTTGGCAAGCACATTCATTAATTCAAAATTGAAATGGCTTTTTAAAAATCTAAGCCAAAATATGCCATATATATACATGGGTTTGCTTGGAATGTTTTATACTATGGTATGTCCTTTATCACAATAAAGACTTTATGTGTAATACTAAGTAAACTGCAGAATACAGGAATTATTGGTCATCAATTGGTTTTGTGCCACAAAATCTCAGGGAACTTTGAGGTTTTGTATAACAAATACTAAGGTAATATATTTTATATTACATTAACTACTCTCCCATAAACAAAATGCCTTGACATTTACTTTTATCTATTTCCTTCTATACATAAAGCTATCATTCAAGTCCATTTTGGGGAAAATGTTAGTTAGAGTTCATGTACATTAGGAAACAAATGACTAATACAATCCCAGCCAGAATCCTTTCCAAAGAGCTAATAAGTTCCAAGTACTGGAAGCCAACAAGATTGCCCACCCACACCCTAGAAAAGTCATAGAGGCCTTATTTCCCTGTAATACACTCACAGCTCTGTTAATAGTTAAAGCCTGGCAGTAGAAACCCAGAGGCTGAGTTTTTAGTGCTGTTAGATTATCCCAGGGCAGTATCAATTTCTGGCAGTGATAACACATGCGATGGCTTTCCGGCAGGACACAGCCACGGGGTTCCTGGCAGAGCCACCGAGCAAGATTTTTGTAAGCAGATCCATATCATTTTTGACAGGACTAACATATGGCTTTGGATTTCTGGCCAAAGACTCCTTCATGGTTCTTATCAGAGGAGACCCTACACGCTCTCTGGCAACACTGCCGCGCGATGTAAAGGATTTAATTCCTGGAAGTATATTGCCATGATGATTTGCTACAGAACAAATTTCAAAGTTGGTTTCCTGCCAGCATAAAATTCTATAGGTCATGTCAAGGCCAACACAGCAGTGAGTTTTCAACAAGAAGATACTGAGCTGATCTTTTAATAGCCTTCCTTTTCACACTTTGCCACATTCTTAAGTGTTTCCATGTACACTGAGTATAAATAAAATATTTTGTACATGAAAGAATATTGCAATCATGTAATGTGTTTTGTGCCTGTACATACAAGAGCATTTGCAGCAGTACCTCTCACTTGTTCATCCAATGAAACAAATTGCAATTATTGTGAAATTTCACTTTAATTTGTGAAAGAGCCAAGGCATGTTCCTGTTAACAGTGACGATGGAAAGAATAATAACTTCCCACAGTTCAGAAGGCAGTTTAATTCATCCTTTTATTCTGAACAGTATAATTCAGCAGCTAAAATGACTGCAAACATCTGAAAGGAGGAAGCCCTGGCCTTTGAAAGGTAATTAAAGTTCAAGATATAGAATAGGAAGTAGCAATATATCCTTCACTGGAGGTGATGCATCATTATATTTTCCTAAAACAGTACTACACACAGTGCATATGTTTAAAATACTGTTTTAATGCTGCTCTCATACCACTGCAATTAACAATATCACATCACATTTTACTAGTATTTCCACCACAACTAGTGTCACCCTGTCTGGTGTTAACTCAGTAAGCACTGCAATCTCTTCAAATGAGAGATTTCTCAAATTAAAAATCACAAAATCACTGTATTTAATTTGATTTATATAAAATATAAACAAACTAAAGAGAAAATGAGCTGAGCATTCTTTAGCTCAATAGAAAATCAAATGCTTTTTATAAAATGATTATTATTCAACAGAAGCAAACAAAAAATGATACTGGGTCACTATCATCTGTTTTATGGTGACTTTGAGTCTTATTACAATTAATTCAGTGTAACTTTTAAAATTTGTTTATTATCATCCTTATAAAAGCACTGCCCCCAAACTGAAGGCTATTCAAACTTAAGTAACCTTGGAGATGTATGTGGATGAACTCTAATGTGTAAAATCATTTGGGGAAATAGGTCTGGGTGATGTGGAGAGCTAGTAAAACTTACTGCCAAATGAAGATTGTAAGTTTAAGACTTGTTTCTTTGTTGTTCATTGTGAAATGCCTAAGAGACAGAAAGTAAAGGTTAGAAATAATCAGTAAAAATGTTTTCTGAGTGTCCTGTGGGACTGGAGCACTGTATTGATGGATATACTATTGTAATTCTAAATCAGCTCTTAACCTCACTGGAGTCCTTTCTCCAAAGTCTGAAAAAGAGTCCTGAAGCAGATACCTTGTCTTTTCTTTAACAGCTGCAAAGGCATCCTGAACTAGACGTAGGTCAGATTCTACTTCGGTAATCATTGTAATAATTTTGGTATTGTCTGGTTATATCTGATGCAAAGTTTAAGATACAGGTGTCACAGACTCTCAATATTTCCTTTATTTATTTATTTAATCAACAAATAGCAACCCAGTAGCAAATATGTACCAAGTACTCAGATACAGTTTCGCGTATGCACTTACATGGTTTCAAAAAACCATGTAAGAGCCTCATGTTTGAACCATGAAGAGGGAAGCCTTTTCAATTATAATAAATATTTGCATTGCCAAAACAAATGGGTCAAAGAAAATTAATGGAAAGATAAAACTTACAGTTCAATGAAGTTCGAGGGCTCATAATTTTCTAACCATTTCCAGTGAAACATATAAAAATCATGGTTTCGATTGAAAAAATAGTATGTTATACTAATCTACTAAGTAGATGTACAATGTAATTAAACACAAATAAGATACAGGAATATGGCACAAAGAAAAGAATAACATAATTGTAACTGATCAGTGCTTTGTTTTTCAATTTTGTGTTAGTGCAGGACCATCGCTCACTAACTCACCAAGTGCCAATGTTTTAAGTTAAAGAGTTGAATAATCATAGAGTTGGCTGCTTCAACCTATGGCTCATGCCCAAGAGACTCAGAAACACAGGGGAGCAAGAAATCTGGCTGGAGCAGAAGCACTGGGAATGACACTCACACTCATGATAGGGAAAGGCTTGTTCCTTGTCCTTTCTTTGACTTTGTATGTTGTAACTTGGGAGGTATGAATCTCTTAGATGGTAGTTACATCAGAAATAGGTCAATGAGGTGCCAGTTCATCCTTCTGAAGGCTTAGATATCAGCAGAGAAGCCAGGCTCTCTCTTGGCTTTGACAGAGCAACAGGAAGGAACTGAACTGCTCAGTAAACGGATTAGAATGAAGTGAACTACTCCAAAGGTGATGGGTATATTTCTAAGCAAGAACAATGAATTTCAGGCATATCAAATGAAAATATGCTCCCTTTTCCCATAGGAAAATAAAATTACTACAATGTTCTAAGTATTTACTAGGCACCAAAACAATTTTTCAGATAATGTGTATATTATTACGTTACTTTAAGAATAAGGAAAGGATTCTCAGAAGTTATGTAAATAACCCAAGAATGCAGAGCTAGCACCTGGCAGAGGCAGGACTGGCATGCAGGCATCAGCTGCCCCATTTGCTGGGGCTCTCTAAGCCTGCTGTTCCCTTTTACCAAGTGGGGGGTGAATGACAAAGGCATCATTTTCACCATTATTTCAGAGCACAGACTTTGCTAACTACATTCTTTAATTTCAATCTTCACAAACCACTCATGGCATCTTTGTATGGGGCCAGAAATATCAAATTTCTTTAGGAAGCCTTGAGTTCTTAAGCACAATTATCTTTTTTTCCCCTCCTTTTTTCCCCATAGTTTACAAAAATAATGGCCACAGGATAAAAAATACTTAAAAATTAATTTATTAATTATGGCATTTTTCCTTCAAAGAAAATAATTTAAGCTCAACTTTTCAGGCTTTATTGAAGCCATTACTATTCTATGAAATAGAAAATGTTTGAGCTTCCCGCTGCTGTATTTATAGCTGCATTGTCTGTTGTTCCACACTTTATCAAACTGCACCATAATCAAGATACAGGTTAAGGTAACAAATGATTAGTCTTCCCAAGAGAAGTGTAAATGAACTCTGATTTGTAAATTGGCTAATTATTTTTTGTGCTACATCATTAGCTTTAGAAAGTCTTTAGATTTAAATGTATTATTCACAGAAAAATTCAAGCCTATTATTTATAAAAAGCACACTGGCATTATGCAAAGATATGCTATAGGTAAGCCATGAGAGAAATTTTCTCAATTCTTCTCAATTTATAGTTATTTTCTGACTATAAATATAAAAACTATTTATTGTAGAAAATATAGGAAGATGTAGGAAACCACACAGAAGAATATAAAAATTTCTTGAATCCCACAACCTAGAATAACTGTTATGAATGCATACAGTCTTTAAACATATATTTGCACAGATGTAACTACAACAAGATGTTTACAAAACTGGAATAAATGACTTGTTAATAGCCTGATAATTTTTCCCTTAACAGTAAGCTGGAAGCAGATATCTATGTTATTAAACTGTTTTATATAAAATTATCTTTAGAAACATAAAATTAACTATGTATCAATATTTATTTAGTCAATACTCTAGTATTATCATTTTGTTTCTTTCTAGTCTTTAAACTATTATAAGCAATCCCAGGAAGAATATACTTACAGAAAAAGAATGGTATCAACCCTTGTGATGGTTTTCTAAGAATAAATTAATGAAAAGTTTCAAAGAATATGTATTATTAATTTTTTAAAAAAGTTTTAACAGTCTAATACCTTCTAGCTGTTAGAGAAAATTGTTTATGTCTCTATTGTTGCCGAGAGTGGCTATTGTGAGACTTTTAAACACCATTTTAACAGATTAAATAATTTATCTCAGTTTTATTTAACTGTAGGTCTTTGATTATTAAGTGGAAACTTTTCCAAAATAGTCATTGGTCATCTGTACATAGGTGATCTTTTACTGTTTCATCATACCCACTTATTCATTCATGTATTCATTCATTTAATATATACCTATTGTGCTCTAGGCAGCATCATTCCAGTCCTTGGAATTAAAGTGGTGAAGAAGACACTTGACTTCCGCTTGCACAAGATAAACACGCTCCTAAAGTCAGACAGATAATACATAGAACATCAAAAATAAACAAGTTAGTTTCAAGCCATGTGTATTAGTTTCCTGGGGCTTCCGTAACAAATTACCACAAACTGGGTGGCTCAAAACAACAGAAATTTATTCTGTCACGGTTCTGATGGTCAGAAGTATGAAATCAAGGTGTCAGCAGGACTGTGCTCTCTTTGCCGGCTCTAGGGGAGAATCTTTCCTCGCCTTTTCCTGCCTCTAGTGGTCCCAGGCAATGCTTGGCTGTGGCCTCATGACTCTGATCTCTGTCTTTATCTCTTTGTTTGTATCCTGCATGTCTCTGTGTCTAAATGTCTGCCTTCTTTTTCTTATGAAGACACCTGTCATTGGATTTAGGGCCTACCCTAGTATAGTACTAACTCATTTTAACTTGATTATATCAGCAAATATCTTATTTTCACTCAAGTAAGGTTACATTCATAGGTACTGGGGCTTACAACCAGAGCGTATCTCTTTTTCTGGGGGTGGAGACACAAGTCAGTTGACTACACAGTGATAAAACACTAGGAGAAAAACAAAGGTTTGACTTTCAAATTCCATAATAGATAGTGACCAGGGATGGAGCCCTACTTAGATGCAGTGACCAGGAAAGACCTCTCTGGAAAGGTAACCATTGAGCTAAGACTTGAATGATGGCCAGGAGCCAGTAACATAGGGACATTAGGGAGGAAAGCTCTAAGCAACAAAACGCAGCTAGTGCAAAGTCCCCAAAAGGTGGAGTGTCATAAGATAGGGAGGGGCTGGCTCATATCTCATATGGGACTTTATGGATCACAATAAAGAGGTTACAATCAACCAGGGAATAAAATGATTTTTTAAAATAGCTATTATCAAATAGTTGGCACATGCCAGGCAATACTGAAACAAGTTTTGCATGCCTTAACTTATCTAACACATCCAGAAAAAGGAAAATCATTTTATTACTGTCTTCTAAACTGATAAAATAAAGGATCAGAAATTCTAAATAACTTTTTTATGTTATAGAGACAATTAGGAATATTTCTTTGATTCTGAAGTGTTCTTTTTTATTAAGTATGTTAACATCTTTCTTCAAAAGTTTACTAGCTTTTAATTAATCTTTGGAGATTAATTTTTGAAGATGTTTTACTAACAGATATTTAATATGGTCCTATCATCGATGTGCTTATTTATTTATTTATTTATTTATTTATTTTTGAGATGCAGTCTCGCTCTTCTGCCCAGGCTAGAGTGCGGTGGCATGCTCTCAGTTCACCACAACCTCTACCTCCTGGGTTCAAGTGATTCTCCAGCCTCAGCCTCCCAAGTAGCTGGGACTACAAGCATGTGCCACCACGCCCGGCTAATTTTTGTATTTTTAGTAGAGACCGGGTTTCACTATGTTGGCCAGGCTGGTCTCAAACTCCTAACCTCCTGATCCACCCTCCTCCGCCTTCCAAAGTGTTGGGATTACAGGCATGAGCCACTGCGCCCAGCCGTGCTTATCTATTTTTCTAAATCTCTATGTATCTGTGATTTTACTTTAGTGCCCTGCATTACCTGGTGTGATTAGAATAAAAATAAAAACTTGACTCTCTTTGATTAAAATAAATGACAGCTTATATTTTAATAGTCATGCTTTTTTTCTTTCCTTTTTAAAAAGTTTATTGTATATTTATTGTACAGTACTTATTGCATTCATGTAAAAATATTTTTAAATAGAATACATTTTTGTTCTTCTGACTACAACAGAGAAGACTTGTATTATGATGAAGGCCTTCTTTCCGGTATAATATTTGCCCTAACCCACTGCACACAACCGCCCCTAAGCCTAAATCCAGGATCGTAATAATCATTTTCCGTACCAGGGCATGGTATAATCGTCAGTCCTTGACTTTTCAAATGACCGAGCATTAACATGACTTTGTAATAATCTTCTCTACTAGACTCCTGCAATGCCACATTTCTTTCACAGAAGGAAAGTTGTTTTGAGTCTGTTAAAAGTATTTCAATATTCTGACATACATGAAAACATAGCTTCTAATGTACTTACGATTTCTCATCAAAATGACAATTTCACAAAAATTTCACTTAATTTTCAAAGTTAAACTTTAATTATAATTGTCATTGACTTCAATAAATGATCTTGTTTGTTTTCCAAATTAATCATTAACTACTTTTCAAGGATGTCAGACCTCTTGGTTATAAATTCTTAGTCAAATTGCTAGGCCTTCTCACAAAATCAAATATCAGATAATATGAGAAAGAAGGACCAATGAAATATGACATAGTTTAATTGGTTTGGTGACTGATTTGGCAGAAAACTGTTGTTAAAAATTTGGATGCTATAAGTTATTTTAAAATATCTGGCAATATGTAAACTGTTGACACAAAATAGTGAAATGCATGATCATGGGTTAACAGGAACATTAAAAAGCATAGCCCTTCAAAACAGAAACTGATACGCTGTCTTCAGATAGCTGATTTTTAGTCATTTACCCATGACAAATTAGCTGTATTTCAGTTTAGTAGATTTCAATCACAGTATAAACTCCAGCCTAAAAGAAAAAAAAAAAAAAAGAAAAGAATGAAGTTATTATTGGTATAAAACTCTGTACAAAAATCTTATAGAGAAACAAGAAATCCTACCAATTTTCACACAAAGACGCAACTCTGTTTAAGCAGCTACACCAGATCCATTTATATAATTGTAAAATTTGAATGGTTCACTTTAAGTTAGAGATTCTGAAAGCTAAGCTCAGAAACTTAGAGGAGCTTAGTTATTCACATTATGCCGTTGTGGTTCTATTTTTTTCCCTAAATAGTAACAGTACACACAAATTCCTGAAAATATTATAAATAAAAATCCCCTTTTATATTCACCAATATACAGAATGAGATTAAATGTTGTGTTTTTGTATGGTTTATCCCTATTCTTTTTCCTGATTAGAACAGTTTAGAAACAGTAACTTTTTTTTTTTTTTCATTTCTTTCTTTTTTTTCTTCTTCTTCTTCTATGCCATCTGGGTAGGCAAACCCAATTAGCACATGTTGAAAGCTAGCAACACCTTTTCCAACATTTCAGAGTTTTGGCAAGCTTTAAAAGTTACTATGTCACATAAAAGCTCATTTGGCACATTACAAGGATTTGCAGTATGAATTTATCATATGGAATGATCATTTTCCAAGTGCATTGAGAACATACAGCACAATTGGATTTGGAAAGATCAGTTGAAATAAACTACATCACCGTGATTCTAGGATCAATCCATTCAATCTCTGTAATGGAGTTCTTCACCTTCTTTATTTATGCAATAGAGAAAAGAGTATGGTCCAGAAAAGCCCTGGTCTTGGTCTGAAATGGTTTTAATTCTGGCATTATATCACCTTACTAAAGGAATCTTGGAAAAGATGAGAATGAAGTCTCCAAGTTTATACTATAGGATTTATGAAATTCCCCAATTTCCATGTCTTTGTCATTATGCTAATGGTTTCCAAGGCTGCTCTGAACTCAGTAATCATTGCTTTCCTCAATGATCATATACCTGACACTGGCTGGCAACTGTCCACTAGTTTCCCCCTTCTACTTCAGTAACATGCATTACAGAAATTCTCTGGTGTATTATACTTGTCTGTTGTAGTAGATATGCTATGTCGCCTTATTTACCATCTGTTTCAAACTTCTTTACAGGGACCTTCCTTCCTTGCAGGGGCTGACAGTGAAATATTACATTTCCCAGACACGGTTGCACCTGGGGTCCCAGATGTAATTTAGGGTCCACCATTTAGATGCACTTGCCTGAGCACTGAATCTGCAATTAAGCTAAGTAGGGAAACAGGCAATATGCCTTAAAGCATCCATTTTACTGCTGCATATTAAGCAACTATACCAGAGCCCTGGGGCCAGCAGTTTGGACAGTAGCTCCCTATCCCCAGATGTGGACCCAAGCAGCTGGGTCAGAGGCTACCCCCATTTTCAAGGTTGTGGATTTTAGCAGAAACATCCTTTCTTTTGGTGGGCCAGTTCTAGGGAGTTTCTGTGTCAGATCCTTCCATGAATCGCAGCTGCCCTTACAGTTATTTGTGTGAACCTCTAATTCTCAGGATTAAATCTCTTCATGTTTAAGAGAACTTGTTTTCCACATGCAACTGAATCCTGACTCATATTATGTCTTTGATACTAAGCTACATTTATAAAATGATTCAAGCTATGCCATATATTCTCCTTTATGTCCTTCTTACACACATGGAGATGAAAACATGAGAAACCATTTTGGAATTAAAAATATCACCATGGCAGAAGAAGGTGGCTTATTCTAAAACTCAATTAGATCAATTTACAACTATTTTTAGGTTTCTATTAGTGTAAATAACCACATTAATGGCATGAAACACATACTTTCATACATACGAACCCACATTTTAACTGCTCAATGCATATACGTGCTTAGAGGCTCCACTGTAAAACAGCCTTCTACCTCAAATCTAAATACAATGTCTTGCTAAAAATCAAAACGGACACTGAAATTAATATTACCATGTTTTTATTTATAGTCATATGTTTTTCTTACTTTTAAATCATCTCTAATACTTACACAGTCTCTGCATCATCACCGTATTTTATCAAAGGAAGCATGATGCTTTTTGATTGCAGTCATCATTCTCATTCTGGCTCTTGTTATTTCATACCATCGTATGATGATGACCTGCTAATGTTTCTTACTGGGGCAGAAGACATTTAGATAGAGAGAATATCATATAAGGGGCCTTTAGATAGAAAGAGCAAGGTGCCCTACAGGAACATATGTAATATTAGGTTTTCCCCATAACCTCCTCCTATGACACTATCAAGCCAGTTTTAAGCCTTCACTGATGAGATATGCCATTGATCACCTTTTCTCTTTCAAACATTCATAATCTTGAACTCTTATGTAATTCTAACATTTTTCACCTATTTTTGTTTTCCTAATTACATCATTAGCTGGGGCTCCGGCTTTTGCCAGGGTGCCAAGGCTTATGTTCCATGCTTTGTTGTAGATCATACTGTTGGTATCTTAAAAAATGTTTTGATTGGCTGGGCTCGGTGGCTCAAGACTGTAATACCAGCACTTTGGGAGGCTGAGACGGGCGGATCACGAGGTCAGGAGATCAAGACCATCCTGGCTAACACGGTGAAACCCCGTCTCTACTAAAAAATACAAAAAACTAGCCGGGCAAGGTGGTGAGTGTCTGTGGTCCCAGCTACTCTGGAGGCTGAGGCAGGAGAATGGCATGAACCCGGGAGGTGGAGCTTGCAGTGAGCTGGGCGACAGAGCGAGACTCCGTCTCAAAAAAAAAAAAAAAAAAAAGTTTTGATTGATCTAGCCTCACATTTAGCATTTTAGAATAAGCCATTTTCTTGAATACCTGTAATACTCTCACTTTCCCAAGTAATTTCTTACGTCCTTATCTCTGCCTCTCTATTTTTATTGATTTTGTTTTATTTTTGTGCATTCTTAGAACTGTTATTTTCGTTACAAATACACAACTTGTTACTCAGAGCTTTTGCTACCAGAATTGAAATCTGTCCAGTGTTATAAAAGTAGCTATTTCTAAAGGGTCGCTTAGTCACAAAAATTCTGATTTACTGACACTGAAAGTCATCTGTAGAATTATTACCTTGTTAGAAGTGACCATAGGCCATACTGAATGGATTCCAGCTTGTCATGAACATATTACAGGCTGTCCCAACATAATCTTTGAAGTAGCTGACCCATCTCAAGTGTCCTAATAAAGACTGTTTTAAAAACAAATGAGACGAAGATCCACAGAAGCACAGTGCTTTCAGTAGAGAATGTTGTACTGTTTCTTAAAAATAGATTAGAAACAATAAAGTTTCAGTATTTTAAAGTAAATATCATTTCCCATTTTTTTACTGTATTGTCCTGTAAGGTTATTCATAAATACTGTAGTTATTATTCACTGTTGGAACTTAAACTATTGCAGTGTCCTGTATTGGCTACATTGCTCTGAAAAGGCACATTTGTAGGCAACTCTGATGTATGAAACTTACTTAAATATTTGGCTGGCAGTAGCCAGCTGTTGGCTGAAATGACTTACCCATTCCATTAGTGGAATAAATGGTTGAGAATGTCAAGAAGGCTATTGTCTTCCAAAGAGTCCTTGTTTCTGTACACATCTTGCAAATACTTATGTAACATGGAACCTATTCAAAAGGCTCAATCCAATAAAAGAAGAAAACCAAAAATTTGGTCTCCCAAGCTGAATGAAAATGTGTTCATTCCTCCCACTTCAGGGAAGTGTCAAAAAAGACTGTCAGTTTCATAATTATGCCTCTTGAGCAGATGGGTGGTAAGACATTCTGTGGCATTTGAGAGGAAAATAATTTTAAAACCCTAAAAATAATAATAAAGGAACTTCTAAATAAAGTGCATGCTCCAACACACAAGTAAAATATCTTAAAGTAAGAATGGGTTTTAAAAAAATGACTAGAGCCCCATTTGTTAGCTAGACCTTTCTATGTTTACAGTACACACACCATCAGGTTTTATAGCAGGTCATAATAAAAGACAACCCTGCAGAATGTTCCAGAATAGCTACATAAGTTTGGAGACGATGAATTTATGTAGTATGAATCCACAGTTTGCTCCCATTTCGAATCAACCACAGGAAATAGCTGATGCAGTGAATAAGGTTAAAATAACAATATGGAGCAGGGCCTGGGGCAGCGGCAGTTAATTCTCAACTTTCGTTTCATTAATTCCAAAAGAGCAAGTAAAACAGAACACAAGGATGAAACTCACAGCTCAAATTCCTATTACAATCTGAAGGCTACGGCTACCTGGCTCTCTGAACTGCAGTCTGTTGACAGATGATAAATTCCATTTCCTGAATCATCACACCCTTTCACAACACTGTATTTTCCTGACAGTGTTTCTTTGGATCCACTGGGTAGGTAAACACTACAGATTTAGGTGTGAACAATCTATCTGGAAAAGCATGACAAATAATATTGACAAGTCATTTGTTCCCTCTGTCTTTTGTGTCAAATTCAGAAAACCAAGGAAAAGGAAAGAAAAAAGATTTCAAAACTCACATAAAATTTTTGGTTGAATTAGCAACACAGCTACCTGAGTCCTGCAACTAATAGGATAGATCTGATAAGCAGGTGGTCTTTGATTTTGAAACACAATACAGTACATTAAAAAAAAAATTACACATGTAATACATGCTCACTGTAGAAGAAATAGAAAGGAAAAATAAGTGAAAGATAAAATAAAATTGTTTATATTAATAATTCTACTACCTAGAGGTCAGGACTATAAACATTTTGGTACTGGTTCTCTAATTTTTTTTCATACATACATGGCTATATTTGCAAAAATACCACTTTTTACATACTAATTTGTAGGCTGCTTTTTCACATACCTTACTTAACAACATTCAGAGTAATAGAATTGTATAATATTAATGGCTTTATATTTTTATATGCATATATGATATAGTATATATGTATATATATAATAGCTCCTACATATATACAACTATAGACAGTTCATTGTATTATATACACGTACATATACATATATATGCATACACACGTAATATGTAGTTCTTACTACTTTCCAGACAGTATTAGGTATTTAACTTAAATTTTTTGTTTTGTTATTATAAATACTGCTGGGATAAAACATTTTGTTATTATAAATACTACTGGGATGAAATTGTTGTCTATATAAATTTACATTTATTTTAAAAATAAATTTCTTGAATAGTTAAAATTGCTTTCTTACAATTTTTAAAAGTAGATTTGGTTGGCCAAAGAAGATGCACAGGTTTTAAATTTTTGACATATTTTAACCAAGTTTTCTTCCAGAAAAGCTGTACCAATTTAAGCTATCAGCAGCAATTATTAGAATGTCCAGTTCTCTATACCTTTCTAAAGCTGAACTTTATCTTTTTTTAACCTCTTTTATTTACATAGGAAAAATGCCATTCATAAATTTTCTTCTAATTTACACTCTTTGGTTACTAGTAAGCCTGAACAACTTTAATAATATTATTGGAAATTTCTACTTCTTATATCATGAATCATTGTTCATGATTTTCTTAGAATTTAGTTGTGCAAAGCAAAAATTACTAAAGCTCTTTTAAGCAATATATAAGAAATTATATGAGTGTGTATGTACATATATATAGGACATTACACGTATATAAAATGAGTAGAAGACCTAGTAAAATAGACTGGAAACTGGACATGTATAACATAGTGGATGCTATTGGTGAAATGCCACATTTCCTTTACCAGACGATATACCATGTCCCAGTTGCTGTGAGTTGTAAGCTCACAGCTACCTGTCTCCTTAGAATTTTCTTTGGCTGGATAACAACCTCATCCTGGAAGTTAGACCATCCTTCTTCCCAGAGTTAACAGCCAATAATCAACCGACATGAGATACAAAAAGCCAGAATCCTTGCTTCAAGATAGTGTAATCGAGGCTCCAGAACTTCCTGCAAAGATAAAAGTCACCTTCAGCACAGGTTACATCCGTGCTTAGACTCCTTCTTCTCCCATTCTCCTTAAGCAGTCTTTTCTTAAGAACATTCCTTCAACCAATCACCCAAATCCTCATCCAACTTCTGCTTTTAGGGATCCTGACAGAACACAAGGACCCTGAGAACCACACTGCAAAGCTGGCTCACCAGGGAGGCTGCTGAAACAATTTGAAAACTGGGGAGTCAGGATAGCTACTGCCCCAGTGCAGCTCAAGTTCGAACACACACGAGAATAGCGTGTGCCCTGGACTCTGCATCTTGATAAAGCTATGGAGTAGAAACTAGGGCCATCATGACGGCTGTTGCCAGAGAACCCGTCACTTCCACAATTGAACTTGCCTGGATAAGCAGCAGGAACAGCAAAAGCCTGGCATGCGTCCAGCTTACTGGTCTCTTTTATTTTGTACTATACCATCCTCTTCATGAGATCTTGGGCCCTAACTGCTTAAGAGAGCCTGATGAAAGTGGTCTCTGGCTTTGAGGCAAGCTGCAAGGATGTTGGAGGATTTGAGTGGCTATGTGTGCCACATACATGGGAAGTCCTGAGAGGTGAGGCCAGCTAGACTTCCTGGGTCCAGTGGGGACTTGGGGAACTTTCCTGTCTTACAAGAGGATTATAAAATGCACCAATCAGCACTCTGTAAAATGCACCAATCAGCAGGATTCTAAAAGTAGCCAATCATGGGAAGGATTGAAAAAAGGGCACTCTGATAGGACAGAAATGGAACATGGGTGGGGACAATAAGGGAATAAAAGCTGGCCCTTACCGCCAGCAGGGCCAACCCACTTGAGTCCCCTTCCACCATGTGGAAGCTTTGTCCTTTCACTCTTCACGATAAACCTTGCTACCGCTCACTCTTTCGGTCCATGCCATCTTTAAGAGCTGTAACACTCACTGTGAAAGTCAAGGACTTCATTCTTGAAGTCAGCGAGACCACGAACACACCAGCAGGAACCAACTTTGGACACGGTCCCTTTGTTCATTTTCTATGACAGATTCCTTTCCCTTCTCGATCCTTTCCATAATTCGCAGCTTGCTGTTTGTGTCTTAATATTGTTTTTGATGATTTGTGACATTCAATTTTTTTTTTTTTTCTTTTTGAGAGGGAGTCTAGCTCTATAACACAGACTGGAGTGCAGTGGCAGGATCTCAGCTCACTGAAATCTCCACCTACCTGCTTCAAGTGATTCTCCTGCCTCAGCCTCCAGAGTAGCTGGGACTACAGGTGTGCACCACCAAGCCCATCCAATTTTTAAAATATGTTTAGTAGAAATGAGGTTTTGCCATGTTAGCTGGGCCAGTCTCAAACTCCGGGCTTCAAGTGATCTGCCCATCTTGGCTTCCCAAAGTGCTAGGATTACAGGCATGAGCCACCAAGTCTGACCAAGAACATTTTTTGAATAACTGCTTTACCTTTATAGTTTATCTTTGGCATTACCTCTGAAATGGCTTTCTCTATAAAGGTTATAAACAAAAATATTTCCTATATTTTATTATTGTTCTTTTTTATTACATATATTAAACTATTTGAAATTTACGTGGCATACATAGTGAGAGTAAAAATTCCATTTAATGTATGTTTCCAAGGTAAGCAGCTAAATACATAGCACAGAATGTTGAATAATTAATTCTTTAAAGCCTAACTTGTTCATAATCCTTTTTGATATTTTAAGATTTCTGTTAAGTTTCATTGCCTGCTTGTCTGTGCTAGCACAAGTGCTGCATGGTTTAAATTGCTGTTGCTGTAGAATGCATTAAAATAGTGGGTAGTATAGAGCAATTTAAGTCATTCCTTTTCAAAGTTTACCTCAATATTCTTTGAGATGTACTCAATCACTTTGAGAAATCCTATACAAATCCTTTGGGGAATTTTAAGTTCAACTACATTAAATTTATGAATTAGATAAAAGAAGTTACACAATCCTGATATTTTTATTCATGATTTTCTTATTTATGAAGACTAAATTTGTTTTCATCATTTGTTTATTTGTTTCTTACTTCGTAGCCAATTGTTGATATTTTCTTCATATACGTACCAAAACTTTTTTAGTTGTAAATTTTAATGGAGTAAATTTTATTTCATTAGTCTTCTCTTTTGGATGGACTCCTGATATCTCCAGTTACTTTAGTATATGACTATTCTAGAAATAGGAAAATATTTTTAATTTTTACTTATTTCTGTCTTTTATTATTTACTTATTTTTATTTACATGGGAAAAGTATATGGAATGCTTCATGAATTTGCCTGTCATCCTGACAGTTTATGATCTGCTGCCTTGCCATATGAACATCTGAATTAGTTTGTCACTATCCACAAAATAACTTTTTGGGATCTTTACCGCCATTGCATTGAATCTATAGATGAAGATGGAAACTATTGGTATCTTGACAAAATTATGTCCTCTTATCTGTGAACATGAAAAATATCTCCATCTATTTAGTTATTTGGTTTCTCTTATCAATTTTGTAGTATTACTCATATATAATTGTGTATATTTTATTAGGTGTATACCTAAGTATTTCATTTGGGAGAAAATCAATGTGAATGGTATTGTGTTTGTAATTGCATGTTCCACATGTTCGTTGCTGGTGTATATAGGAAAGTGATTGACTTTTGTATATTAACCTTGTATCAGGCAACCTTGTAGTAATCACTTATTAGTTTCAGGAGGTTTTTTCTTTTTGTTTGGTAATTCTTTTGGATTTACTACACAAATCACATCATCGGTGTCCTTGCTTCCCAATCTGATACCATTTCTTTTTTTGTGTGTTATTGTATTAGTTAAGACTTCTAGTATGATGTTGGATACAATGGTGAGAGAGGACATCTTCCCTGGTTCCTGGTCTTAGTAGTAAAGCTTCAAGTTAATCACCACTAGATATATTAGATATAGTTATTTTGAAGATATTCTTTGTCAAGTTAAGGTTGTTTTCCATTTCTAGTTTACTGAATGTTTTGTCGTGAACATGAACACATATTGAATTTTGTCAAATGCTTTTTCTATATTATAATCCTGTAATTTTTTCTTTAGTCTGTTGATGTTATTACATTAATTAATGTTCAATGTTGAACTATCCTTGCATACTTGGAATAAATCTCACTTGTCTTGATGTATAATTATCTTCACCCATCATTGAATTTTATTTGCTAATATTTTCTTGAAAATTTTTGCATCTAACTTCATAAAAAATATTGATCTGTAGTCTTATAGTTTTCTTTGTCTATTTTTGATAGTGGGGTAATGGTATCATAGACTTATTTAGGGTGCATTCCCTCTGCTTCTTTCTATTGAAAGAGATTGTGGGGAATTAGTATAATTTCTTCCTTAAATGTTTGGTCTTTAACTAAATTATATCTGCAAAGTCTTTTGGTCATGTAAAGTAACATATTCGCAGGTTCCAGAAATTAGCATGTTGACAAGCAAAAAATTCTACAAATAATTGTCAAAGAAAAAACTCTAAAGTATTTTGATAAATTTGTCATTTAAATCTTAGTATGAATGAAATTCACATCATTTTCTGAGCCAAGTTTTAACTGGAATTATGGGATATTACAGTCTATCCAGACAGGAGGAAGTGAAGTCTTTGAGTGCAGATAACATGTTGCCAATGAAATCCATAGTAATATTCCAGGGTAATTTTGTGGTTAATTCTGCTCTTTGACAGGGTTCCCAAGATTTATTGATAGAGTCCCATTTACATAAAATGGCACAGAGCTCTGTTTGGAAAAAAAAGGCGGGGGGATTTAGAATTCTATATAAGTGCTTATTCTGTCACAAAACATAAGACTTCAGTCACGTTGTATGGACACTGCTGGGGCTGAACATGTCATGGTTCTCCAGGAAGACTTGCTCCCTTAGACAAAAGAAGTTATTGGAGCTTCATCAGCAGCCCACCCCCCAACTGTCTGATACAGTGATTTTCACACATGTGATGATCAACTGACTCTGATCTGTTCTTACATTTTGGCTGCTGTGATTACATTTCCTAAACGGGCAGCTTTCCATTTGGTAGCCAGATTGAGAGGAGTGTCTCCCAATCTTAAATACCCTCTGGATGATTAACCCTTCTTCATTTCCTCCCTCCAAAGCTCAGGGGAACTCTGAAGGACGCATGAGCCCTCAAAGCTTTTCCTTATTATGCCATGTCTTGCTACTCTCTTCCCACAACCTCGCTGCACGTGCTGAATATCAGGCAGATGTGCTCATTCTGCTGCCTGCTTATTTTCCTTGAAGTGGTTTGCACGGCAGATGTTCCAGTAAGTGCTCTTTCCTTCATCCCTTTACAATTCTGCTAAAAAATATGCACTGTACATGTTCTATTGCCCTTCAGATTTTCAAAGAGAAAACTCTTCACAGCCCCCTCTCCACCTCAGTGGAAATTGCCTGATTTTTCCCCTTGGCACAGATGTAAGTTATTAGGAGACTGTCTCCCATCATGTTTTTTTTTTTTTTCCCCGACTTTATTCTCTACTTCCAGGTGCCTTTCTCCACAGCCTGATTGCTGCATAGTTCTTCCATCATTTAAGATTTCTTTGCTTCTTCTAACCCAGTAGTACAGCTAACAGAACAGTTTTATCATACCTGTCTCTTTCATCCCAGAAATTTCGTGGGTCCTGGAGACTGATCACCCAGCTATTTACAATGACATTACAAGGTCAGATGCCATCATAAAAGAAAAAATAAAGCTTTAAATGAGCTTCTCTGTGAATTTTTTAAAGTAAAATCTTCAATGGTGTGGTATAAATTATCATGTGCATGCATTTTATAAACTTAATACACTGTTTTAATAATGCCAAATCCATTAAATATTAAGTTATTGAGATGCATTTACTTGTTCATTCTGCCAGTATTTCATGAGCACCTAATACATGGCAGCTTTGTACTAGTCATGGAAGGCAGACATCATCATGTCTTATTCATCTGTGTCTGCAGAGCCTAACACCCAGACCAACATTTGTAAATGTTCATTAAATATTTGTGGAGTGTCCTTAGAGGACCAATGCACCAGCTAAAGAAAATAGTCTCATATTGTCATTGAAGGGCAATATATTATGACAGTAAACATTATGACTTCCAGATTCAGACAAACTTGAGATTACATTCAGACTCTGGCACTCAATGGCTACATACCCATGGGGGAAATTATTTAAAATTTCCGAGCCTCAATTTTCTTATCTATTAATTTTTTGTAAGATCAAATGGGATAATGGGGCAATGTCTGTAAAATCTTTCTGATAGAACTTATCATAGAGAGTGTCTGGCATATGTTTTAGCTATCAAGCTGTTAGTTTTATTATCATTCTCTTGGCTGGCATGAGGTTAAAGAGCTGGGGGACAGAAGAGGCAGACTACTCTAGCACAAGGACGAAACAATAGCACACGCTTCCCAAGCAATATAAAAATTCAGAAAACAGCCCTCAGAAAACAATTATTCCTTGCAAAGTGTGGGCGAAGTTTTTAAACTGAAGAGTCAAAGAACATCGAAGATGTAATGTTCATGTCAAGCATCGCTTATCTTAAGCAGAGGTGTATTAATTAAGACACTGTGGAATAACCACCAACCAACCAAAGCCTTCACTCATATATCTGTTCTCCTGTGCAATGCAACCCCTCCCCCTTCTTGGTTGAGGTCGTTTGCAGAAACCTCTATAACTGTGGCTGGGTTACTGTATTTAGGGTCAGGATTAGTATTGAGGCTGGGTTTCAGCCATGCTTTAATTAAATCTTTCTCACCTCATAAGATATTGAGTAGAGAAAAGCAGTGGCTACTTTTACTGTGAGGACAGAGGTAGCCAATTAACTAAAGTGGACACATCAGACCCTCTTTCTCAAATGTACCTAATCACCCAGCTAAACAATGAATAATATTTTAGTGGTCCCACATTTATCTCACATATTGCACAAAACACACTCATTTATTGTTTTTCTGAAGTTCAAATTTCACTGGGCATCCTATTTTTGTTTCGTCTTGTTTTGCTCTTTGCTAAAACCAACAACCCTAGATGAGAAGAATTCTCTTTAGGCTTTTTTCTTCTAACCAATGGATATGATTTGGAGGTTTATCCCCTTCAAATCGCATGTTGAAATGTGATTCTCATTGTCCTAGGTGGGATCTGGTGGGAGGTGATTGAATCATGGGAACAGATCTCTCATGAATGATTTAGCACCGTCCCCATAGTGATAAGTGAGTTCTCACTGTGAGTTCACACACTTTCTGGTTATTTAAAAGAATGGGGCACTTCCTCCTGTCTCTCTCTTGCTCTCCTCTTGCCATGTGAGGCACCTGCTCCCCTTTCACCTTCTGCCATGATTGGAAACTTCCTGAGGTCCTCACCAGGAGCAGATGCTGCAGCCATGCTTGTACAGACTGCAGGACCATAAGCCAATTAAACCTCTTTTCTTTCTAAATTACCCAGCCTCAGGTACTTATTTATTTATTTATTTTCTCAGAGATCCTTGTTCTGAAGGTATTTCTTTATAGCAGTGTAGAAATGGCCTAACATGTCAATATAAAAGACACTGATAAATTCCCTTTCAAGCCTTGTTTATTAGCAGAAAACAAGGACCTGGATCAGTGTGGCCTGAAAAACCCCTCATGAAAGTTTTTTGGTTCATTCAAAAATGTTAAAAAGAAAATTACTGAGATAATTCTGGTGCACATAAATGGTAGAACACCAGTTCGCATGTGAATAAATGAGTTAATATTTTAAACTGTATTATCTCCATTAACCTTCAAAAAACCCTATGAGATAAATAAAATTGTTATTCCTGTTTTATATATGAGAAAATGAAGGCAGGAATTTTTTAAATCACTTGAATGCCCCAGAGCTGAGATTCAAGCTCAAGTTTTACTCTTTGCCATATAGATGCATAACCACCATGCTATTGTCTTCAATTAGTATAACTTAAGATATAACAATGATATTCAAAGACAAGAAATCACACCTCTTCTCTCTCATGTCAAAAAAGATGCTTGTCTGAATTATCTAAGCTTATTAATCAATATGAAACAGATGACAATATATCCAAAATATTATAACAAACTTACTAGAAAATGTTTCAAATTGGCCTTCACTATGTCAGAAAACCTTTTATTTCCACAGGCAAATTAAAATTGTAACATATGTTCAAACAACTCTTTACACGTATTTTTTTCTCATGCTGCCAATTTCCATGCGGAGGGCCTGTAATCCGTCTTGTTGGCACTGTATCTAATAGAACCATTATTGTTTCTCCAGTAACAAGTGATCATTTTAACACCAAATCACGTGTCTCCCCCATTTCTGAGGTTCCAGTGAATCAACAAGACACACATCATATCTAAATATCAGACTGTTAGCCCTGTGCTTGAAGGAATTCTAGAATATGAATCTAGAAACCAAATCCAAGAGTTGGTTTCAAAACTGCTCTCTTGAGGATATAGTATTAATTATTCTGTTCATTTTTCTTATTTAAAAGTCCTTGTATCCCCCTTTCTGGTATTTCAGTGCTGGATTTAGTGTGAGTTCCTGTCTAAGGGATACATTCCTAATTCCTTTATTGTCAGAGATTCCTACTTAATTTGAATAGACAACATCCCTGACTCAATATTCTTGCTCAGAAAAGATACCAATGCTTTAGTATCTCAGTGATATTTCTGATTGGCCTTCCTCAAGCCGTGATCTTTAATCAAGTGCTTTTCTGAAAATTATGCCTATCCAGGGCTTTGGGAATTTGCTCCTCCGAAGTCACTGAAAGTAGATTGTTCTGATATTATTTTTCTGCTTTAGCATATGCCTCTATTTTTCTCTGGATTTGCATGGCAATCACTCACCCTAAAAGCAAAAGAGGACTTTGAATTCTACACACAGTTTCACACACTGGTGCCTAGACCCTCGGTCTTAGTCCATTCAGGCTGCTATAACCCAATACTGTATCCCGAGTAGTTCATAAACAACAGAGATTTATTTTTCACAGTTCTTGAGACTGGAAAGGCCAAGATCAAGATGCCAACAGATTCAGTGTTAGATGAAGGACTGCTTCCTCATAGACAGCTGTATTCTCACTCTAACCTCACAGGGCAGAAGCAGTGAGGGAGCTCTCTAGTATCTCTTTTAGAAGGCCACTATTCTCGTATGAGGCTCCAGCCTCATGACTTCATCACTTTCCAAAAGGTTCCACTTCTAATACCATTGGCTTGGGGTCAGAATTACAGCACATCAATTTTGTGAGGAACAAATATCTTCAGACCATAGCACTCTCCAAGTCAAATCCTTCCACTGAAGTTCTGCAGGTAATGTGACTCCATTCCTAGAAATAAAGCCCTTCCTCCATCAAGGCTTTTCTTTCCATACTGGATTCTGCTTGTATGGGATCAGCTGCATTGCAGGTTGAGACCGTATCCTAAAATTAAATCCTCTTCCTGCCCAGACAAGGTTCTATCTTCTAATTTATTCTGTTCCTTATGAGACTATATCAGTAAGAAATGCAGTTGGTTGCAATAGCAGTTTCAATTCTAAGAAAACCTCTCTCAACCTTAAAACAAATCTCATTTTCATCAAAGCAAGGCCCTTTTAGGAACCTGCAGGACACTTCTCAAGGGAAGTGCTATGTCAGCAGATTGAAATGTGACTGCCACTTGTTCAGGTAGCGCGTAGCCCCCCATTTCCCAGTCTGTTGCCTATATTCTTGATGTGCTGAGCCAGGAAGACCACATTTTATTACACACATTTTATTACAAGCTGAGCCACGAAGACCACATTTTATTACGACTGAAGCAGAAAATATAATTAATTATAATATCATGACATTATACTTTAATACTATTAATGCCAAACTATGGAATTAGGGCATCTTGAAAAAGTATTATGGAATAAGAATTTTTGATCCTTGCTGGTAAAAATGATAGATGAAACTCTCAGATCAACTTTTAGCCCCTGCTGAAACCCAAGATAATATCAGTAAAAGATTATTTTTTAAAGGCATAATCTCATAAAGAAAAAAGAAGGAAGGGAATTAACAGTAACATTTTAAATCTAAAAGTAAAAAGGTGAATTGTAACTGACTTATCATATAGAACCAAAATGGAAAAAGCTGAGAAATTATAGAAAACTTCTGAAATTATCAGCAGCAGGTCTTCAAGAAGTCAGGGTAAAGATGAGGCTAAAAACAGAAGGGTTCCAATCTAGAGCAAAACTGGAACAAGATATGAGGGCAGGTAATGGAAATTGGTTATTATAAATACGGTGTACTCTGACAATAGAAAATTCTTACCCCAACTTTGTACAGCTGGGGACTGCCCCTTCCTATTCCAGGCACAGCAAACTAGAGAATGATTTAGAAAGTATAATTGATACAGGTATGTGTACATTGAAGTAGGGAAATAAATGAGCATATGCTACATGGTCAGACAACCAGCCCTCTTCTACTCCCACTTCCATGATGTTCGGAGCCAGGTCTATACCCTCTTGGCGGGATATTGAAAATGTCCCCTCTGTGGAATCTGACCAGCTCCAGAAGAAAGACCTAAGGAAACTGAGTATCAGAGAGGCCTTAATTAAACAGCCCAAAGAGATGATCTTTCAAAGAAACTCACATCCCAACCCATATCTATAAAGCTTCAATGAGCTTCCTAAACAGAAAGAAAAGAACCAAGTATTTACAAGCCTAAGAGGACAACCTCTAACATGAAACTTAGAGGCCGACTCAGACAAAATGGAAGTAGAAAACTGGAGGAAACCATGAAAAGGATAAAGAATTTCTAAGTATATTCTGATATAAATGTATATTTCTGATATAAATGTATATTTACTAGATACATGTAAAGTACATCTCTATCTCCATATATCTATATATAATACATATTTTCTATGTATCTATCATCTATTGATATAACTAAATGTATGGAATGTTTTATAAAACATTCTTAATATTTAAATATTTTAAATAAAATATTGATCATTGTTTGGATCAAATGAGAAATGAATGTAAAGGTTTGAATGTAAAGGTTTGTCATATATGAGATACTCAGTATTGGTGGCTATTATTATTATAACTATTAATTTGTTGTAGCAGAAGCAAAGTTAGTTAACCAGCAAAAAAAAAAAAAAAATTCCATACTGTCTACACATATGTGTTTATTTCTGACCACAGTTGAGCAATCATGGACTTTCTGAAAAGAATGGAGGTGCATTCAGAGACAAGGAGTGGCCTCGCTCAGCGCTATCCTTCCATTGTTCAATGAACGCTGTTAGACCGAATTCATAGATTTTAAAAGCAGAAAAGATTGGAGAACACAATGAGTATATGCACAGGGTCTAAAGAACACAAATAGAGAGTACAGGAAAAGCATCGCACTGCCAGGAGCCTCAATTTGTCCTCAGTGACTCAGCTTTTCCACTGCACCCATCTTCAGGGTCCGGTGGACTTATGGAAGTGTATTTTCACATGCAGTCAGTTCCTCACTGGAGTCCTCTGTTCCACCAGGCCTTCCTCAGGGGCTCTGCAGCACAGTGGCAAGGTAAACTGAATTAGATGATATGGATGAACCACAACAGTTCTACTCAGAATTGAGGACAAAAAAACCCCCCACAGAAATAAGAAATAAAACTCAAAGGAAATGTCCAAATGCAACAGATTCAGAAATCACAACCTAAAGCACAGCTGTAGCCGCAGCTAAATGAATTCTCCTTGAGTTGAGGTGATTTTTTTCCCTGCTGGCATTGTTATCAGGTTTGGCTGACCCTGCACTTATTCCATGCTGTTTTGGTGCATTAGCCTGCCGCTACTGTCTCCTACACACCAGAGGTAGCAGCCTTTGCGAAGTAAAACTACTTGACACAATTTGATAAAACAAAGCAAACTGCTCCCTTTCCCAATGTTTCAGGACATGAAACCAGGCAAGTTTAACACAAACTGGTCCATTCAATTATGTATCTTCTTTCCTACTCTCTCTATCCATATTGTAAAAGACGTATGTATATATCACTCACGAACAGTGACATAAATAAATTCATATCAATAAAAGTATACATTTATATGCATTTAAACACAGAAAAGAATCCCTATTACGGAATACAGTCAAACAGATGCAAGTTCTTTTGCATGGGGAAAAAAGGTAGGATTAGTAGGTAGATATTTAACATTTCAAACACAAGCAAGAAGGGTTTTTTCCTCCCCAAATAGCTCGGTCCACACTAAAATTTGCTGTTTTGTTAAATGGTAAGCTTTTTATCACAGCAGGTGAAGACAGAATATTATGGAGGAAAACGGTACATTAGAAGAGAGTTTAGACAGTATATTCTTTTTCTATCCTAGGAGTTCCTTATTTTGTAAATATACTCCAATTTGAGAAATAAGAGCCACATTGTAATTTCAAATGGAATTGATACTTATGTAAGGATACCATCTTCAGTACTTTTATAATTTGTTTGCAAGTCGCATTATATGTTAAACTTATGTAGTTCCATTTTTCACTGTTCCGTGTAGCAAATTTGATGCTATATTTCTGAATTCCAAAAACAAGCTTATTTTCTCTAGATTGCCAGCTCATTCTTCCCCAAGGCACTGATTTGATCTTGTTACCTCCCGAAATTAAAGTAATCGTTGCAAATTCCTTAGCCATGTCCAGCCATGTCTACTCCTCTCCTTAATCCCCCTTTGGGGTCTCTTTATTTTACTGTGTCTCTGTATATTTTAACCAGTAAGCTAGGTATTTTATATAGATTATCATAATACAAAGTTTTACATGGTAGACATTATAATCTTAAATTTTGCCTCAGATTTGCCCAAATTTTTGTATATACTATAATGTCTCTTTCTTATAGTTAACAATTTATAAAATATACTGTCAATGTTCGAGTTTTCTACTTTTATGTGGTTAGCACATAGGGTGGGATATTACAAGTAAAAGAAAAATGTTTATAGAAAATCAGTTATCTCAATTATTGGCAACCATTTAATATAATAGATGCTCAGTCAGAAATGAAAATGAAAAGTCACAGAATATTATAAAGGCTGTTAGGGATCTGATCCCAAATGATGTCATCCACAGCCACATGGCAACTGTAGTAATGATAAAGACTTAAAATATCTCTGCTAGGCATTTACACGTCACACAGCATCCCAGAACCAAGCCACTCAAGGTATTATATTAATGGACAAGTGCAATTCAGTGTTAAGATAAAGCTAGAGCTGTTGAGGCTAATGGAGTATTTTCAGGAATAAACCTGCAAATGTCTTGGTCATTCATCTTTGCTTTGCTCCAGGGTCTACACAGACAGAGAGAAAAACAAACAGGCCGCAGGCCCAGACGCATTCTACAGTTGTGCCCATTAACTCTTGGAGAGAATACAGACACACCATCTAATGATAGCAATTTCCAGTCAATCTAGCAAAAGACATGACCTGTTCTGGGTTTCCTGGAGGTTATAAGAACATTGACTAATTTACTGAGCCACTATAATAAGATAACCAGATGGAGAAGCTAATGGGCTGAGACAACAACTGTTAAACATTATTTGCTAACATCAGTATAGCAAAACCAGAGAATAGAGCGTATTATAGGCCAGTACGTACCTTTTAATTAAAATAATACTGTTTTCAGCATTATTTTAATATAGGAATTAGGCAGCATGGATTCTGATTACGTCTTATCTTTTGTTTTTGAATGCATGTATGTGTTTTTCTTTTTTCTTTTTTTTTTTTTTTTTTTTTTTTGCATCTTTGGGAATAACTGCTTTAGCAAAGTCAGACAACCTGAATATCACAGCATCTTGATCCAGGCGTTTGAAGAATCTATTGAATTCTTGTTTGTTCCTATCAAAATCATATTTGAAAGAAAAATATATTTAATTAATATAGCAGTAGTCACAAAAGTAAAAAAAAATACTGAAAATTGAAAATAATATCTTTACGGATCATTTGGTATAATCTCTACATTGTATATTTGAATACTTTGTATGAGTTTTTTCTAAAAGTCATGGAAATATAAAATATCCCATTCTAGCTTCTGTTCTAATTACTGTACTTCTCAACTGCTTATAGCCACAATAAGGCATTGCTTTAAGCCAATCCATTTTAGTGGCCCAACACTCCTCTACCACCAATTCTATTATGTCATTACAAACAGTCTTGAAAACATGTTCTTATCAACATATACTCAGAGTCTGATCAAATGCTACTGGCCACTTATTTATGGGGTTTATGGTGTTTTCTTGAAAGTATCTTTCTGCCTCCCTCCTTTGGTAGGGTGTGTGTGTGTGTGTGTGTGTGTGTGTGTGTGTGTGTGTGTGTGTCACCAGGCTGGAGTGCAGTGGCATGATCTCGGCTCCCTGCAACCTCTGCCTCCCAGGTTCAAATGGTTCTCGTGCCTCAGCCTCCTAAGTAGCTGGGACTATAGGCACACGTCCCCACGCCCAGCTAATTTTTGTATTTTTAGTACAGACAGGGTTTCACTATGTTGGCCAGAATAGTCTCTAAACCTCGTGATCCGCCCGCCTTGGCCTCCCAAAGTTCTGGGATGACAGGTGTGAGACACCGCACTTGGGCCAGTAGAGTATTTTTTGTTAAGTCTTTACCTATGAACTTGTTTGGAAATTTTAATTTGAACAAATAAAACATGTTATCCCAATTTTCCATTTGCTGATTTATTCTATCCTGGATTATTTTTCCTCTATGTAATTCATTCACACTTATTTTTTATTCACTCTATCTCTGCTCTTACTTTCTCTAGCCCAGAATTATCCCTTTCTTTCTTCCTTGTTGCATTCTTCTCTTTTCTTTTCTTAATTTTTCTTTGTCTTCTTAATTTATTATGCTGTCATTCTTATTTTAACATTTCTACATGTTTTGAGTCAGAGTGTTGATTTTAATTTTACTTGTCCGGTTGTGGGCTTTGAAAGGCATACACACAAACACAAACACCTGCAAAACCAATTAAAATAAACAAACATACACAGTCTTTATTCCTTCCAATCCTCCCCCTTCCTAGAGGTGAGCTGGTAATTCAATGGCCAGTGTGAATTAACTATAAATTTAGCCAACTAAATAGTATTCTTAAAAATGAACTTATATTTGAAGAAAAGTGATTTTTGAGATTTATCACAAATTGACTGTATTTTTTGTTCATTCATTCAGTGTGGGAGATAATATTCCACTACAGGTAGTTTAAACAAAAAACTGTATCTACCTCTTGTGTGCGATCTATGATGCCACTACTTTCTAAGATTTCTAAAATACCCACTTTCTAAGGTTCTGGACCCTGAAGCATTCAGTCTCCTTAAGAAAACTGTCATTTATTTACCAACTCCTAAGTCACTTTGCAGTCACTGACTTGAAGTCTTCATCTCCATTCTCAGTTCTGCTGGCTATGTGTTAACTTTTTGACTTTGAGAGATAGAGAGACGCCAATCCTCTCTACAACACAATTGTATCTGAAAATGTGGAAAGTAAGAGCCTTTACCTCACAGGCTTATTAAACATCTAAATGATTTTTTTAAATTTGCATACGTTACGACTCATTTTTTGTGCTGTAAAGTTCTATGGTTTTGACAAATGTACAGTGTCACTTTTCCACCATTATAAGGGCACTTGTACGCAAGTCAAGAGTTTCACAGGCCCAAAAAATTCTCCGTTCTTCACCTATTTAACTATCTCAACCTATCCACAAGCCCCTGGTAACTATAAATCTTGTTACTATTACTGTGGTTTTGCCTTTTAAAGAATGTATACACTGTGTATGTACAAGTGTCATATAATACATTGTCTCTTCATAATGTATTTCTTCACTAAGCGATATAAATTTATTTATTATTCTTGTGTCTTTTTCATAGCTGTATCACTTATTTCTTTTTATCATTGAATAACATTCCATTGCATGGATGTGTCACAGTTAGTTTACTCATTCACCTGTTAAATGACATCTTGGTTGATTGGTGATAATGAAGTTGCTATAAACATTCACATACAGATTTTCAAAAGAGATAAGTTTTCAGATCCGTTAGTCAGTACTTAGGAGCACATTGGCTTGATTGTCTGATAAGACTATGCTTACTTTTGGGAAAAACAGCCAAAAGGATTTCCAGAGAAGCTGTGGCCTTTTTCTTTCCCAGGAGCAATGTATGCCAGTTCGTCTGTATCCTCATCAGCAATTAGAATGATCAGCTTTTTGGATTTTAATCATTCCAACAAGTGTGTAGTGGCATCTCATTGTTATTTTAATTGCCAATTCTCTAATATGTGTATATCTAAGCATATTTAATATGCCTAATATAGTATTAAGCATATTTTCATATTCCTATTTGCTCCCTATGTTCTTTTTATTTATTTATTTATTTATTTTTTATTATTTTTATTTTTTATTTTTATTATTATTATACTTTAAGTTCTAGGGTACATGTGCATAACATGCAGGTTTGCTACATATGTATACTTGTGCCATGTTGCTGTGCTGCACCCATCAACTCGTCAGCACCCATCAACTTGTCATTTACATCAGGTATAACTCCCAATGCAATCCCTCCCCCTTCCCCCCTCCCCATGATAGGCCCCGGTGTGTGATGTTCCCCTTCCCGAGTCCAAGTGATCTCATTGTTCAGTTCTCACCTATGAGTGAGAATATGCGGTGTTTGGTTTTCTGTTCTTGTGATAGTTTGCTAGGAATGATGGTTTCCAGCTGCATCCATGTCCCTACAAAGGACACCAACTCATCCTTTTTTATGGCTGCATAGTATTCCATGGTGTATATGTGCCACATTTTCTTAATCCAGTCTGTCACTGATGGACATTTGGGTTGATTCCAAGTCTTTGCTATTGTGAATAGTGCCTCAATAAACATACATGTGCATGTGTCTTTATAGCAGCATGATTTATAATCCTTTGGGTATATACCCAGTAATGGGATGGCTGGGTCATATGGTACATCTAGTTCTAGATCCTTGAGGAATTGCCATACAGTTTTCCATAATGGTTGAACTAGTTTACAATTCCACCAACAGTGTAAAAGTGTTCCTATTTCTCCACATCCTCTCCAGCACCTGTTGTTTCCTGACTTTTTAATGATTGCCATTCTAACTGGTGTGAGATGGTATCTCATTGTGGTTTTGATTTGCATTTCTCTGATGGCCAGTGATGATGAGCATTTTTTCATATGTCTGTTGGCTGTATGAATGTCTTCTTTTGAGAAATGTCTGTTCATATCCTTTGCCCACTTTTTGATGGGTTTGTTTGTTTTTTTCTTGTAAATTTGTTTGAGTTCTTTGTAGGTTCTGGATATTAGCCCTTTGTCAGATGAGTAGATTGCAAAACTTTTCTCCCATTCTGTAGGTTGCCTGTTCACTCTGATGGTAGTTTCTTTTGCTGTGCAGAAGCTCTTTAGTTTCATTAGATCCCATTTGTCAATTTTGGCTTTTGCTGCCGTTGCTTTTGGTGTTTTAGACATGAAGTCTTTGCCCATGCCTATGTCCTGAATGGTACTACCTAGGTTTTCCTCTAGGGTTTTTATGGTATTAGGTCTAACATTTAAGTCTCTAATCCGTCTTGAATTAATTTTCGTATAAGGAGTAAGGAAAGGATCCAGTTTCAGCTTTCTACTTATGGCTAGCCAATTTCCCCAGCACCATTTATTAAAAAGGGAATCCTTTCCCCATTTCTTGTTTCTCTCAGGTTTGTCAAAGATCAGATGGCTGTAGATGTGTGGTATTATTTCTGAGGACTCTGTTCTGTTCCATTGGTCTATATCTCTGTTTTGGTACCAGTACCATGCTGTTTTGGTTACTGTAGCCTTGTAGTATAGTTTGAAGTCAGGTAGCGTGATGCCTCCAGCTTTGTTCTTTTGACTTAGGATTGTCTTGGAGATGCGGGCTCTTTTTTGGTTCCATATGAACTTTAAAGCAGTTTTTTCCAATTCTGTGAAGAAACTCACTGGTAGCTTGATGGGGATGGCATTGAATCTATAAATAACCTTGGGCAGTATGGCCATTTTCACGATATTGATTCTTCCTATCCATGAGCATGGTATGTTCTTCCATTTGTTTGTGTCCTCTTTTATTTCACTGAGCAGTGGTTTGTAGTTCTCCTTGAAGAGGTCCTTTACATCCCTTGTAAGTTGGATTCCTAGGTATTTGATTCTCTTTGAAGCAATTGTGAATGGAAGTTCATTCATGATTTGGCTCTGTGTTTGTCTGTTATTGGTGTATAAGAATGCTTGTGATTTTTGCACATTAATTTTGTATCCTGAGACTTTGCTGAAGTTGCTTATCAGCTTAAGGAGATTTTGGGCTGAGACAATGGGGTTTTCTAAATATACAATCATGTCATCTGCAAACAGGGACAATTTGACTTCTTCTTTTCCTAACTGAATACCCCTGATTTCTTTCTCTTGCCTAATTGCCCTAGCCAGAACTTCCAACACTATGTTGAATAGGAGTGGTGAGAGAGGGCATCCCTGTCTTGTGCCAGTTTTCAAAGGGAATTTTTCCAGTTTTTGCCCATTCAGTATGATATTGGCTGTGGGTTTGTCATAAATAGCTCTTATTATTTTGAGGTACGTTCCATCAATACCGAATTTATTGAGCGTTTTTAGCATGAAGGGCTGTTGAATTTTGTCAAAAGCCTTTTCTGCATCTATTGAGATAACCATGTGGTTCTTGTCTTTGGTTCTGTTTATATGCTGGATTATGTTTATTGATTTGCGAATGTTGAACCAGCCTTGCATCCCAGGGATGAAGCCCACTTGATCATGGTGGATAAGCTTTTTGATGTGTTGTTGAATCCGGTTTGCCAGTATTTTATTGAGGATTTTTGCATCGATGTTCATCAGGGATATTGGTCTAAAATTCTCTTTTTTTGTTGTGTCTCTGCCAGGCTTTGGTATCAGGATGATGTTGGCCTCATAAAATGAGTTAGGGAGGATTCCCTCTTTTTCTATTGATTGGAATAGTTTCAGAAGGAATGGTACCAACTCCTCCTTATACCTCTGGTAGAATTCAGCTGTGAATCCATCTGGTCCTGGACTTTTTTTGGTTGGTAGGCTATTAATTATTGCCTCAATTTCAGAGCCTACTATTGGTCTATTCAGGGATTCAACTTCTTCCTGGTTTAGTCTTGGAAGAGTGTAAGTGTCCAGGAAATTATCCATTTCTTCTAGGTTTTCCAGTTTATTTGCGTAGAGGTGTTTATAGTATTCTCTGATGGTAGTTTGTATTTCTGTGGGGTCGGTGGTGATATCCCCTTTATCATTTTTTATTGCGTCGATTTGATTCTTCTCTGTTTTCTTCTTTATTAGTCTTGCTACCAGTCTGTCAATTTTGTTGATCTTTTCAAAAAACCAACTCCTGGATTCATTGATTTTTTGGAGGGTTTTTTGTGTCTCTATCTCCTTCAGTTCTGCTCTGATCTTAGTTATTTCTTGCCTTCTGCTAGCTTTCGAATGCGTTTGCTCTTGCTTCTCTAGTTCTTTTAATTGCGATGTTAGAGTGTCAATTTTAGATCTTTCCTGCTTTCTCTTGTGGGCATTTAGTGCTATAAATTTCCCTCTACACACTGCTTTAAATGTGTCCCAGAGATTCTGGTATGTTGTATCTTTGTTCTCATTGATTTCAAAGAACATCTTTATTTCTGCCTTCATTTCGTTATATACCCAGTAGTTATTCAGGAGCAGGTTGTTCAGTTTCCATGTAGTTGAGCGGTTTTGATTGAGTTTCTTAGTCCTGAGTTCTAGTTTGATTGCACTGTGGTCTGAGAGACAGTTTGGTATAATTTCTGTTCTTGTACATTTGCGGAGGAGTGCTTTACTTCCAATTATGTGGTCAATTTTGGAATAAGTGGGATGTGGTGCTGAGAAGAATGTATATTCTGTTGATTTGGGGTGGAGAGTTCTATAGATGTCTATTAGGTCTGCTTGCTGCAGAGATGAGTTCAATTCCTGGATATCCTTGTTAACTTTCTGTCTCGTTGATCTGTCTAATGTTGACAGTGGAGTGTTGAAGTCTCCCATTATTATTGTATGGGAGTCTAAGTCTCTTTGTAAGTCTCTAAGGACTTGCTTTATGAATCTGGGTGCTCCTGTATTGGGTGCATATATATTTAGGATAGTTAGCTCTTCCTGTTGAATTGATCCCTTTACCATTATGTAATGGCCTTCTTTGTCTCTTTTGATCTTTGATGGTTTAGAGTCTGTTTTATCAGAGACTAGTATTGCAACCCCTGCTTTTTTTTGTTCTCCATTTGCTTGGTAAATCTTCCTCCATCCCTTTATTTTGAGCCTATGTATGTCTCTGCGTGTGAGATGGGTCTCCTGAATACAGCAGACTGATGGGTCTTGACTCTTTATCCAGTTTGCCAGCCTGTGTCTTTTAATTGGAGCATTTAGTCTATTTACATTTAAGGTTAAGATTGTTATGTGTGAACTTGATCCTGCCATTATGATATTAACTGGTTATTTTGCTTGTTAGTTGATGCAGTTTCTTCCTAGCCTAAATGGTCTTTACATTTTGGCATGTTTTTGCAATGGCTGGTACCCGTTGTTCCTTTCCATGTTTAGTGCTTCCTTTAGGGTCTCTTGTAAGGCAGGCCTAGTGGTGACAAAATCTCTAAGCATTTGCTTATCTGTAAAGGATTTTATTTCTCCTTCACTTATGAAACTTAGTTTGGCTGGATATGAAATTCTGGGTTTAAAATTCTTTTCTTTAAGAATGTTGAATATTGGCCCCCACTCTCTTCTGGCTTGGAGAGTTTCTGCCGAGAGATCTGCTGTGAGTCTGATGGGCTTCCCTTTGTGGGTAACCCGACCTTTCTCTCTGGCTGCCCTTAAGATTTTTTCCTTCATTTCAACTTTGGTGAATCTGGCAATTATGTGTCTGGAGTTGCTCTTCTCAAGGAGTATCTTTGTGGCGTTCTCTGTATTTCCTGGATTTGAATGTTGGCCTGCCCTACTAGGTTGGGGAAGTTCTCCTGGATGATATCCTGAAGAGTGTTTTCCAACTTGGTTCCATTTTCCCCCTCACTTTCAGGCACCCCAATCAGACGTAGATTTGGTCTTTTTACATAATCCCATACTTCTTGCAGGCTTTGTTCATTTCTTTTTCTTCTTTTTTCTTTTGGTTTCTCTTCTCGCTTCATTTCATTCATTTGATCCTCAATCGCTGATACTCTTTCTTCCAGTTGATCGAGTCGGTTACTGAAGCTTGTGCATTTGTCACGTATTTCTCGTGTCATGCTTTTCATCTCTTTCATTTCGTTTATGACCTTCTCTGCATTAATTAGTCTAGCCGTCAATTCTTCCACTTTTTTTTCAAGATTTTTAGTTTCTTTGCGCTGGGTACGTAATTCCTCCTTTAGCTCTGAGAAATTTGATGGACTGAAGCCTTCTTCTCTCATCTCGTCAAAGTCATTCTCCGTCCAGCTTTGATCCGTTGCTGGCGATGAGCTGCGCTCCTTTGCCGGGGGAGATGCGCTCTTGTTTTTTGAATTTCCAGCTTTTCTGCCCTGCTTTTTCCCCATCTTTGTGGTTTTATCTGCCTCTGGTCTTTGATGATGGTGATGTACTGATGGGGTTTTGGTGTAGGTGTCCTTCCTGTTTGATAGTTTTCCTTCTAACAGTCAGGACCCTCAGCTGTAGGTCTGTTGGAGATTGCTTGAGGTCCACTCCAGACCCTGTTTGCCTGGGTATCAGCAGCAGAGGCTGCAGAAGATAGAATATTTCTGAACAGCGAGTGTACCTGTCTGATTCTTGCTTTGGAAGCTTCCTCTCAGGGGTGTACTCCACCCTGTGAGGTGTGGGGTGTCAGACTGCCCCTAGTGGGGGATGTCTCCCAGTTAGGCTACTCAGGGGTCAGGGACCCACTTGAGCAGGCAGTCTGTCCCTTCTCAGATCTCAACCTCCGTGTTGGGAGATCCACTGCACTCTTCAAAGCTGTCAGACAGAGTCATTTGTTTCTGCAGAGGTTTCTGCTGCTTTTGTTGTTTACTGTGCCCTGTCCCCAGAGGTGGAGTCTACAGAGACAGGCAGGTTTCCTTGAGCTGCTGTGAGCTCCACCTAGTTCGAGCTTCCCAGCAGCTTTGTTTACCTACTTAAGCCTCAGCAATGGCGGGTGCCCCTCCCCCAGCCTTGCTGCTGCCTTGCCGCGAGATCGCAGACTGCTGTGCTAGCAATGAGGGAGGCTCCGTGGGCGTGGGACCTTCCCGGCCAGGTGTGGGATATAATCTCCTGGTGTGCCTGTTTGCTTAAAGCGCAGTATTGGGGTGGGAGTTACCCAATTTTCCAGGTGTTGTGTGTCTCAGTTCCCCTGGCTAGGAAAAGGAATTCCCTTTTCCCTTGCGCTTCCCAGGTGAGGTTATGCCTCGCCGTGCTTCAGCTCTGCTGGTCGGGCTGCAGCAGCTGACCAGCACCGATTGTCTGGCACTCCCTAGTGAGATGAACCGAGTACCTCAATTGAAAATGCAGAAATCACCAGTCTTCTGTGTGGCTCGCGCTGGGAGTTGGAGACTGGAGCTGTTCCTATTCGGCCATCTTGCTCCGCCCCCCCGCCTATGTCTTTAGTGGGGTGTCTGTGGAGATTTTTTCCCAATTTTTAGTTCGGTTGTTGGTTTTCTGATTTAACTTTTCAGAGCTCTTTTTAAAGTTTTTCAAGTTCTTTGGATATTATAAATATAAGTTATTTATCAGATAAATGTTTTGCAGCTATTTTCTACCAGTATGTGACTTCTCCTTTCATTCTCTTAGCAGTGCCTTTTGCAGAACGGACAATTTTAATGAAATCCAACCAACCATATTTTTATGGATCACATTTGGTGTTTTGTTTAAAATTTATCACCAAACCCAAGTTCATCTAGACTTTCTTCTATAATTTCTTCTAGAAATTTTACAGTTTTGCATGTGACATTTTAGGTCTATGTTCAATTTGGAGTTAATTTTTGTAAAACTTATCAAATCAGCTTCTAGGTTGTCTCTTTTTTTGTGTGTGTTGGTTTTTTTGCATATGGACATAGAATTTTTCCAGTATCTTTTGTTAAAAACACTATTCTTTCTCTATTTTCTTTTTTTCCTTGTTGAAAATAGTTTGCCTATATTTGCATGGGTCTATTTTTGAACTCTTTATTCTGTCTCATGATTCTAATCAATATGCATGTTATTTTGCCAATATCACTCTGTATTAATTATTGTAGTTTTACAGTAAGTCTTGAAATTGAGTAGTCTGGATATTCCAACTTTGTCTTTTTCAGTATTTTGTTGGCTATTTAGGTTGTTTAACTTTATATATAGATATATATATACACACACACACACACATATTCAAAATGTATACCATTTGTGTATACAAATATAAATTGTATTGTTTTAAATTTCAAATTCCAATTGTTCATTGCTGGTATATAAGGAAGCAATTAATTTTTGTACATTAACCTTGTGTCTTGAAAGCTTGCTGTATTCACCTATTAGGTCTAGTAGTTTTTGTTGCTATTGATTCTTTGGTGTTTCTTTATAGGAATCAAATGGTCTGTTAACAAAGATGGAGATAATCCTTCCTTCCCTATCTGTATAATTTCTGTTTTTTTCTTGTCTTATTGTACTATTTAAAACTCCCAGAACACTGTTGAATAGGAGTGATGAGAAAGAATATATTTGCTTTGACCTTGATCCTAGTGGGCAACATTTTTTTGTTTTTAATTTAGCTGATGGAGAGTTATTCTTATATGTTAAACAAACACTCAAATTGAGAAAAAACAAAAAACCCAAACCTGTCATTTATAAGAGGTAAACTTAAAACTTTAGAGATTTTAAAATCAAAGAATGACTTTAAAAAATCAGTATTAGGTCATTAAAGGGGGCCCTTCCACTCTTCTAAATGGAGAATGGCGCCATCTTGCAGAGACTAGCAGTTTCCTGTACTGCCTCTCTGGGATCCTGTGTTTACTCTGAAAACAGAAGGAAAAATCCAACTATGCAGTGATCATAAGCTGCCTTCAAGTTTCAAAAAATTATTTGCTTTCTGAGCTTTCATTTTGCCCTGGCCTATGAAAAAACTTTTTGAAAACTTAATGAGAATTTCTGTTGGAATAAGTGAATCATAGTAAAGAAGCAGATATTATTAAACTATCCTACATTTAAAAAAGAAAAGCAAGTCAAGTACACTTATTTCATAAGTAAATTTCCAGTAATTTTATTCCTGTCACCATTTATGAAATCATCATTTATTCATTAGAAAAGCCTTAAAAAGAGTCATTTATTATGTTTAGGCTAAAATGCTTACATTATAAAAACTTATTCCTCCTTTCTCAATTTTGCATGACTTGTTGAAGATAAGGAAGTACAATATTTGAAAGAAACATTATTAATTAAATATCATTTGGTGTAAATGATTGCACTAAGCATTTTACGATTAACACTAAGTGTGGGGGCTGATTTTTAACCAATTTGTTTTTAAAGACTAATGTCCTAATATTCCTTTGTATGGATGAAACAGATACAGTTTGTTTTCTTAATTTTAAGTTTCTGGTTGTACTGAAAAACTCTGAATTATTTCCTGTTTTTAAGGACTGTTCGAGAAAAGACTAACTGTAATTTTGTAAAAGATTAAGTAAATCAAAACTATTAATGAGAATAATTTATTTCTGTGTCTGTCAGTGCCTTAGACATATGCATAAATTGATTGATTCATAAGACTCTGATTAACAACTTTTTATCCAGTTTTTGGTGGTTTCTAATATTTGTTTAGGAAGCTGGAATTAAACTGGCTTATATTATAAAATGGCCATATTTGGAATATGCTTAAATGCCATCTAACAGCCCCTCCTTAGCTTCTCATTAAATTACCCACAGATGTGGGAGAAGGGGCTACAACAACGTTACGAAGAGCAGTAGGCATCCCAATTTCAACTTCCGAGAAGAAAGAAGTGGCAGTCAAGATAAAACTGATAAATTTGTATCGGGGTGGTAATAACCAGAAAGACATGTTCTGAATCTTTTCATGAAACAAGGTAGGGGGCACCATTTGTTACTCTCCTGTCCATTTTCCCTCAGTCTAACAAATACAGAGTTTATGTCATCTCAAAAAATAGGCAGCTGTCTTTCTGTTTTGTTTTTACATTATTTTTCGTTTTTCTTCTTCTTCTCCTTCTCCTTCTTCTTCTTTTTTGTAAGACAGGGTCTCACTCTGTTGCCCAGACTAGATGCAGTGGCACAATCACTGCTCACTGCAGAGTCAACCTCCTGGGCTCAAGCGATCTTCTCACTTCAGCCTCCCAAGTAACTGGGACAACAAGCACACATCACCACTCCTGACTAATTTCTTATTATTATCATTATTGGTAGTGACAGGATCTCTCTATGTTGCCCAGGCTGGTCTCAAACTCCTGGGCTCAATAAATCCTCTCAACCTTGGCCTCCCAAAGTGCTGGGATTACAGATGTGAGCCACTGTGCCCAGTCTGTTTTGTTTTGTTTTTATTCTTTGGTCCAGATATTTTGTAATGAATAGATTAGAATATTATTCCTACATATCTAGGACCTTAATCCTGCTTTCCCTCAACTACCCACAAACCAGGAGGAATATTGAAAAGAAAACACTGGCTTGGACACAACCAGGATTGAGTTGAGAATATATGTATATATGAAAGAGGATGTATATAATAAAACCAATGTTTGCTCTATAAGATAACAGTACTGTAGACTGGATAGAAATAAAAGTATCTACTTTAGCAATGTATCTTAGTACTATGATTGCTAATAAACTAAATTTGTTTAGAACATCAGAAAATTAGGTAGCACGTAGAAAAAATATTTTTTCTGTTTTCAGTGAATACATATAATGAGCTGTAAATGTGTTTGAAGTCAGTATTTGAATATTTAGTTGTGCGTGTCAACCTGAGATTTCCTATAATAAATCCAGTCAGTGAGATAAAGAACAAAACACTGATCTTGTCTTTAGGATGAAATCATGAGGGAAGCTCATGAGGGCAATGTCTTCAAAATAATTTAAGAATTAATGTGGATCAGATAAAAAATATGACTAGCTTTTCTTGCAACACGGCAAAGATGATTACAAAGTTTATTCTGAAAAATAAGTGCCATAGTCCCGTGGTTCTCAAAGGGTGATTCCCCAAAACAGCATTATCAGCATCACTTGGAACTTGTTAGAAATGTAAGTTCTCAGTCCTTACACTAGACTTTCTGAATCAGAAATTATGGGGTCAAACTCTCATATTCACAGGATTAAGAGCCCTTAAGAGATTCTAATATATATTCCATTTTTTTTCCAATACATATTCAGTATGATTTAGATTATCTAATATGCTAGGACTAAAGAAATATATCTAAGGCATTGTACTTCCGCATATAGACACAGATGTGTCTGTATATATGTGTGGTCAGCCACTCTAACGAAGAAAACATGGAAAAGGTACTGGAATAGAAAGACAGTCATAGAAGGGGAGAGAAAGTCCAGGAAGAGATTCAACAACATAGACAAAATGAAGTTAAACTCCCACATAACACTATATAGAAAAACTAACTCAAAATGGACTAAAATCTAAACTTAAGTCCTAAAACTATAAAGCTCTTAAGCAGAAACATAAGGGGAAAGTTTTATGACCTTGGATTTGGCAATGATTTTTTGTGTATGAAACAAAAGCAAAGATAACAATTATAATAAAAAGTAGATAAACTAGACAATGTCTAAATTAAAAACTTTGCATCACAGGACAGAATCAACAGAGTAAAAACACATTATGCACTAACATGGTTTGGCTCTGTCCCAAACTCTTTGTCCACCCAAACTCTCATCTTGAATTGTAATCCTCAGGTATTGGGGGAGGACCTTGTGGGAGGTGATTAGGTCATGGGGGCAGTTCCCTCATGCTGTTCTCGTGATAGTGAGTTCTCAGAAGATCTGATGGTTTTATAAAGGACTTTTCCCCACTTCACTCTGCGCTTCTCTCTTCTGCTGCCATGTGAAGAAGGACATGTTTGCTCCCCCTTCCACCAAGATTGTAAGCTTTCTGAGGCCTCCCCAGCAATGCAGAACTGTGAGTCAATTAAACCTCTTACCTTTATAAATTTCCCTGTCTTGGCAGTTGTTTATAGCCATGTGAGAAGGGATTAATAGACACACAATGGGTGAAAATACTTGCAATAATACATCTGCTGAGTGATTATCACCCAGAATGTATAAACAACTCCTCCACATCACTCTACCTGACTTCAAACTATACTACAAGGCTACAGTAACCAAAACAGCATGGTACTGGTACCAAAACAGAGATATAGACCAATGGAACAGAACAGAGTCCTCAGAAATAATACCACACGTCTACAGCCATCTGATCTTTGATAAACCTGACAAAAACAAGAAGTGGGGAAAGGATTGCCTATTTAATAAATGGTGCTGGGGAAATTGGCTAGCCATAAGTAGAAAGCTGAAACTGGATCCTTTCCTTACTACTTATATGAAAATTAATTCAAGACGGATTAGAGACTTAAATGTTAGACCTAATGCCATAAAAACCCTAAAAGAAAACCTAGGTAATACCATTCAGGACATAGGCATGGGCAAGGACTTCATGTCTAAAACACCAAAAGCAATGGCAACAAAAGCCAAAATTGACAAATGGGATCTAATGAAACTAAAGAGCTTCTGCACAGCAAAAGAAACTACCATCAGAGTGAACAGGCAACCTACAGAATGGGAGAAAATTTTTGCAATCTACTCATCTGACAAAAGGCTAATATCCAGAACCTACAAAGAACTCAAACAAATTTACAAGAAAAAAACAAACAACCCCATCAAAAAAGTGGACAAAGGATATGAACAGACATTTCTCAAAAGAAGACATGCATACAACCAACAGACACATGAAAAAATACTTGTCATCACTGGCCATCAGAGCATTGCAAATCAAAACCACAATGAGATACCATCTCACACCAGTTAGAATGGCGATCATTAAAAAGTCAGGAAACAACAGGTGCTGGAGAGGATGTGGAGAAATAGGAACACTTTTACACTGTTGGTGGGATTGTAAACTAGTTCAACCATTATGGAAAACAGTATGGCGATTCCTCAAGGATCTACAAATAGATGTACCATATGACCCAGCCATCCCATTACTGGGTATATACCCAAAGGATTATAAATCATGCTGCTATAAAGACACATGCACACGTATGTTTATTGCGGCACTATTCACAATAGCAAAGACTTGGAATCAACCCAAATGTCCATCAGTGACAGACTGGATTAAGAAAATGTGGCACATATACACCATGGAATACTATGCAGTCATAAAAAAGCATGAGTTTGTGTCCTTTGTAGGGACATGGATGCAGCTGGAAACCATCATTCTCAGCAAACTATCGCAAGAACAGAAAACCAAACACCGCATATTCTCACTCATAGGTGGGAACTGAACAATGAGATCACTTGGACTCAGGAAGGAGAACATCACACACCGGGGCCTATTATGGGGAGGAGGGAGCGGGGAGGGATGGCATTGGGAGTTATACCTGATGTAAATGACGAGTTGATGGGCGCTGATGAGTTGATGGGTGCAGCACACCAACATGGCACAAGTATACATATGTAACAAATCTGCACGTTGTGCACATGTACCCTAGAACTTGAAGTATAATAATAAAAAAATTAAAAAAATAAACAACTCCTCCAATTAAACAGCAAAAAGATAAAAATATGATTAAAAATCAGCAAATAACTTAAATATATATTTTTTCCAAAGAAGATTACAAGTTACCAATAAGCACAGGAAAAGATGCTTAAAGTCACTAATCATTAGGGAGATGCATATCAAAACTGCAATGAAATACTACCTTGCATACATTAGAATGACTACTATCAAAAATCAACAGAAAATAACAAGTGCTGATGATGATGTGAAGATGTTGGAACTCTCAGACACTGTTGGTGAGAAAACAAAATGATGCAGCTTGTATGAAAAATAATATGGCAGTTCTCAAAAATCTAAAAGTAGAATTATATGTTCTAGCAATTTCCTCTTCTAGGTATATACTCAGAAGAATTAAAATCAGTCTGACTCAAAGAAGACATTTATATGCCCACGTTCACAACAACATTATTTTCAGTAGAGAAAATGGGAAAGCAACCCAAATTTTATTGATGGATGAATAGATAAACCAAATGTTGTACGTATCTACAATGGACTATTATTCAGTCTTAAAAATGAAGGAAATTCTGACACATGATACAACACGGATGAACCTTGAGAACAGCATACTAAGTGAAATAAACCAATCAAAAAAGGACAAATAGTATACAATTCTGCATATATGAAATTCCTCCCTAAAAGTAGTCAAATTCATAAAGACAGAAAGTAGAAGTGTGGTTACCAAGACCTGGGAAGAGGAGTAATGGGGAATTCTTGTTTCACAAGTATAGGGTTTCAGTTTTATAAAGTGAAATGTTCTGTGGATGGATGGTGGGGATGGTGGCATAACAATGTGAATGTACCTTATGCCACTGAATTGCACACTTAAAAATGATTAAGATGATAAAAGTTATGTTATGTTTTGTTTATCATATGTTTTGTTTATGTTATGTTTTATCATAACTTTAAAAATAATATAAATAAAGGCCGGGTGCGGTGGCTCACACCTGTAATCCCAGCAGTTTGGGAGGCTGAGGTGGGTGGATCACTAGGTGAAGAGATCGAGGCCATCCTGGCCAACATGGTGAAACCCCATCTGTACTATAAATACAAAAATTAGCTGTGCATGGTGGTGTGCGCCTGTAGTCCCAGCTGCTTGGGAGGCTGAGGAGAATCACTTGAACCCGGGAGGCAGAGGTTGCAGTGAGCCAAGATCCAGTCTCTGCACTCCAGCCTGGCAACAGAGCGAGACTCCATCTCAAAAAATAATAATAAAAAATAATAATAACCATATAAATAATATAGAAAAATTAGTATTGAATAAATGTGGCAATGTAAATAAGTAAATATTATTTCCACATGGTATTGAAAAAACTGACTTTCCATTTGTGAAAACAAAGTTACATCTGCAATTCAAACTAACACATTAAATTCTAGATAATGAATTTTAAAGAGTTACTTTAAAAATCTGTAAAAATGTTAGCAGAAAAACTTATGACTAGGTTCAAAGCCTAACAACAGAATAAACTAAAAAGGAAAAAAGAATGAGTCATGAATGAGCAAATAACATTTTTAAAAATTTATTTAGAAGAAGAGAAATGCCCTTCCCACAGAGGTCAGAGCATCTTGATGTGACTTTCCTCAACATGTTAAGACACCAGTCCTGAAACCCCGTCTCTACTAAAAAAATACAAAAGACTAGCCGGGCGAGGTGGCGGGCGCCTGTAGTCCCAGCTACTCGGGAGGCTGAGGCAGGAGAATGGCGTAAACCCCGGAGGCGGAGCTTGCAGTGAACTGAGATCCGGCCACTGCACTCCAGCCTGGGCGACAGAGCGAGACTCCGTCTCAAAAAAAAAAAAAAAAAAAAAAAAAAGACACCAGTCCTTTATCTGCAATGATTCTTCTAAGGAGTCAGAGCCCCAGTTCCATGGAAAACCTCCTCTAAGTTTCTAGGATCTGATAATTCCAACCTCAGTCGTACCAGTGGAAGCAACTTCCTGCAGTTACCATCTCTGCTAATTCAGTATCTCCTTCACCTAATTTTTTCATTGTTTAAATATCTGTTTTACCAATTCCCTATATGAAGTTCTCTGTTAAAATACTTAGCGGGGTTTGTTTTTCTGATGGATACAAATTTTGAATACTTAAAAAATATGTATAAGACAGTTCATAATAATTTTATATTATAAATTAAATGAAAAAGACTACGTACATTAGATCACAAAACTGTATAAGGGGAAGAGATAAAGGTTTGTTAAGCAAGAAAAGTCCTTCTGTAGTTGCCATCTCATATGCACCAGGGCTAACAAATTCTGCAACATCATATTGCTTGGGTTAATAAGATGCAATGTTCAGAAACGTTATAAACCTGGGATCAACAAAAAGACAAGAAAGGAAGAGTTTCACAAAGCAAGCATTTTCTCCAGAAGGAAGCATGATAAGGCCAGGACGTTCTGCGGGATACACATTATGAGCTTGCAATCCAGGGCAGATCTCCACATCGATGTTCCTCTTGCTTTTTAAGGACCATCATGAAAACAGCTGAGTCAATGGGGGCAACACAGATTACTGGAATGTCAGGCAGACATGTCTAGAAACTGTCCTATACAGATTGTCTGAGAAAGCCAGCTTTGCAGCACCTTGAGACTCTGGAACTCTTGGGAATTTGTCTGCCCTCCTTCCAGGGGAAGGAACACCCATGAGGAGTTGGATTCAGAGACAGTTCCTCCTATGAAGAGATTAGGGAGTCCAAACCGCCCTTTTGCCCAGGCAACCCAGATGAATTTATCTGTTGCTCTATAGCCCTTTACTCTGCTCTACATTTGTTTTCTTCTTTTTTAAAAAATACATAGAATTATTTAACCTTTTAACATACTGTATAATTTGCATACTTATTATGTCTATTGTTTTCTGACCGTCTGCACCAGAATGTAAAGTATGTGAGGGCAGAGCTTTTGGTTGGTCCACTGTTAATATCCAGGTGTCTGGATTTTGTCTGCGTCCTAGTAGATATCTGATAAATACTTATTGAATGAACAAATAAATGAAGGCTCAGTTAATTTCTTTCAAGACCGGCTGTTTTTCCTTTTTGACTCACTCTCTTGGAATCTCGTCCACTCACCTTAGCTCTACTAAGCATTTTCAAGCTCTGCTCTCTAAATCTGGGTACCACTTTTTATATCAAGCACCATGGTCTTTTCTATACTCATGCACATTTTTTCCCTCTTCACTAGTTTCTCTCACTAGAATGTATTTTAGAAAGGAAAGTGGGTCAATTTTATAAAACACGATGGCAAGTATTAGTATGAAGACATTGGAAAAATTGAGTGTGTAATTAGAGTGATCCAAGTTTATAAAAACCATAAAATCAAAGAAAAAGGAAAAACAACAAAAAAAGTTTTCTTTATAAGTCTCAAAGCACAGGACTAGTGGGAGTGAGGGAGATATAAATGTAGTAAGCTGGGGAAGAGTATTCAAAATTATATGTTAAAATAGAAGATTTCAGAAACGCAGAGAAAAGTGTAAGATGACAAAAATGACAGGTGTGGGTGTTACAGGGAGGACAGTGTAAAGCTTTCTGAGAGAAGGGTCAAAAATCTGTGATGCCAGTATGGTGGATGGGTCAAAATAGGCAGGTTTAAGTAACAGATGTAACCTTAAAGGTGATTGCTCATGCAAAATTTTGTAAGTAACAGCCTCAGAATAATAACTGAATGGTGCCAAAGAGGAGGAAGTTAGTGTTCTTTTTTTCTCTCTTGCTCTCTCTCTTTCTCCCCCGTTTCCTTCCTTTTTCCTCTCTCTCTCTCTTCCAGAGAAATATTATAAAACAATTACAGAGAAGCTTCAGAGGGAACCAGAAGTGTTTTCACCTGTCTCATGTCACTGAGATACAGAGTAAAAGAAGTTTTAGCTGGAAAAGTTGGCGAGACCACACCAACCCAGTTCTGTCCATAGAGATTTCAAAAAAATCTGAGATGAAGGAAATATTCACACAGCTGCTTTTCATGGCTAAGAATGTATTATCTGCCATGGAAATATCTGGTATTTATCCCCTGCCCAAAATTTCGATTAATGCCCTTTGAATACAATGATCATGTTGATTTATAGATATTTCATATGTGTGATGAGAAACACATTTTCATAGTAAAGGAGAAAATACCTACAAACGTATCAGCAGGATGCTCAATCTTTAGTATGCCTTTGGCAATTGAGGCAAAATTTGAAGTTGAATTTCACATGCTTTCCATTTTGATTTTCTTATCACTGAATCTTGGTACACTTGTTTTCAACATTAAAAATCAGCAAGCTTGGCTGGGTGCGGTGGCTCACACCTGTGATCCCAGCATTTTGGGAGGCCAAGGCAGGTGGATCACCTGAGGTCAGGAGTTTGAGACCAGCCTGGCCAACATGGTGAAACCTCATCTCTACTAAAAATACAAAAATTAGCTGGGTGTGGTCGTGGACGCCTGTAATCCCAACTATTTGGGAGGTTGAGGCAGGAGAATCACTTGAACCCAGGAAGCGGAGGTTGCAGTGAGCCAAGATTGCACCACTGCACTCCAGCCTGGGCAACAGAGTAAGACCCTGTCTCAGGAAAAAAAAAAAAAAAAAAAGAAATCAGCAAACTTCACTTACACATTATGAAAGAGAGTAATTTCATTTTTTGACTTACTTTATCATCATACTTATATTTTATATATAATTTATTAAAATAGTTTTTACATTTGTCTTTTCTATTATTTGGCCATAATATCTGAACTTAGGAAATGTCAAGGTTAAGTCCCTCACCTAGATATAGAAATAGAATGACAAAGTATGACAGCAGGAATTGTGTATGATATGCCCTTCTACTCAATCATGTGGAGCATGTCACTTCTTGTCCAACTTATCATGAGAGCCATTGAATGTATTTGACAGGACATATATTTGGCTGCTGGAATGATGGACGTATCCGAATGTGTAGACCTGGCTTGATGGCAGAAGATTATGAATGTGTAGCATTGAGGGCAGGTTCCCAGCAGTGAAAACAAAATTTCTACCTGACGCTGCACCAAAGTTCTGGGATATTTGCCCTATTATGATGGCTGACAGTTTGCATGTGTTTCAACTCCGGCAATCAGTCAATCTGCTCTTGATGGGTAATTGCCAGCAGGAACCTAATTTTTCCACATCAATTGTCACACATGTCTCTAATATTCTTATTCACTGTTAACTAGATTGACGATGTTGTTTCAGACAAGAATAGGAAAAGAAAAGGTGTGCGCTTTCTTCCTGAAGACGCCACAGTCTGGCTAAATTATACAAGTAAAAAGCCAAAAAATCTCAAGTGATAATGTCCAATGTCATATTCATGCATTAGTCAGTATAAAATTGCTAATAACATTTTATGTTGCTGTACATGAAGTAAGTCATTTTAGCTTGTGAAGCAGAGAGCCATGAATACATTTTGAAAATAATATTTCATAACCACTTGATGTGGATAGGATATGCTCTTTCTTTAAATTCATTTTAAACTAAAATAAATAACATTTTTCAAATTAAGAAAATACATGTCATTTAAGAAAGTAGAACTAAGATGAGAATTGATATAATACAAAATACATATTACTGATGATTCCATCACAAAATAATTTTAGATATATGTGTTTTCAGATACACACATATGCACAGACGTATTTCTTTTTTCTACATCTCTGGCAATTACTTTATAACAAAATATATGGATCATTGACCTTTGCAAATTATTACTCTAATAAATTTTTAATATTCACTTCACCAGTTTTCATTGGTTCCATATTTGGACTTTTGTAATTTTTAGCTTTTATAAATTATACTTTAATATATAATCTTAAGATTACATGTATAAAGACTTCCTTTATCATTTTCTTATGACAAACAACACAAAAGAACTGTTGGGATTAAGAATGTGCAATTTTAGTCTTTTTATATCTGATATGTAGTTTCTCAGAGCTTAAACTGGCAGTAGAGTGTAAGAATATCCATGTTCTCACACCCAAGAATTTTTTTTTTTTGCCATTTTAATAAATAAAGAAAGAACAAGATTATCTTTACTGTTTTCATTAGAATCATTTGATTACTGAGGAATGAAATGTGATTATTTGGTATTTTTATTTATTTTGTATTTGTGTGTAAATGTGTATATAAAATTTTTGTTTATAAAACCTTGACCACTTTTCTCAAGATTTTCTATGTTATTTACTTTTTAAACTTTTTATTTTGAGAAAACTATAGATTCCTGGAACGTTGCAAAAATAGGTCAAAGTTCCCATATAACCTTACCTAGTTTTCCACAATATTTACATGTTACCTAAATATGAAACAATATCAAAATTAGGAAGTTGGTATAGTGTGTGTATAGTTCCACATCATTTTTATTTTTTATAACCACAGTATATTCAGGATACAGAACTGAAATTTCACTTGTGGTAACCCTTTATAGTCACAGCCACCCATCTCTCCTCACCATCCCTAACCACTAGACACCATTTATCTCTTCTCCATCTGTTTAATTTTGCCGTTTCAATAATGTTACATAAATGGAATCACCAATTCATCTTTTTAGAAATCCTCATATATGAGAGATATCACACATTTGGAATTGTTTAGTTGCAATTGTTTTAACTTTTTTTTCAAGTTCAGGAGTACATATGCAGGTTTGTTACATAGGTAAACTTGTATCATGGGGGTTTGCTGTATTGATTATTTCCCCACGCAGGTATTAATCCTGGTACCCACTGGATATCTTTCCTGATCCTCTCCCACCTCCTACCTCCCACCTTCCACCCTCTGATAGGACTCAGTGTGTGCTGTTTCCCTCTATGTGCCTATGTGTTCTCATCATTTGGCTCCCACTTATAAGTGAGAACATATGGTATTTGATTTTCAGTTCTTGTGTTAGTTTGCTAAAAATAATGGCCTCCAGCTCCATCCATGACCCTGCAAAGGACATGATCGCACTGTTGGTTATGGCTGCATAGTATTCCATGATATACATGTGCCATGATCTCAGCTCACTGCAACCTCCACCTCCTGGGTTCAAGCTATTCTCCTGCCTCAGCCTCCAAAGTAGCTGGGATTACAGGCGTCTGCCACCATGTCCAGCTAATTTTTTGTATTTTTAGTAGAGACAGGGTTTCACTATGTTGGCTAGGCCTCAAACTCCTAACCTCAGGTGATCCGCCCGCCTTGGGCTCCTAAAGTGCTGGGATCACAGGTATGAGCCACTGCACCCAGCCATCACATTTTGTTTATCCAGTCTACCACTTGTGGGCATTTAGGTTAATCCCATGTCTTTGCTATTGTGAATAGTACTTCAATGAATATACACATGCATGTATCTTTGTTTTATAATGATTTATATTCCTTTGGGTATACACCCAGTAATGGGATTGCTAGGTCGAATGGTAGTTGTGTTTTTAGCTCTTTCAGAAATTGCCACAGATTTTTCAACAATGGTTGAACTAATTTACATTCCCACTAATAATGTATAATTATTCCTTGTCCTCTGAAACCACCTGAGCATCTGTTATTTTTTGACTTTTTAATAGTAGCCATTCCGACTGGTGTGAGATGGTATTTCACTGCGGTTTTGATTTGTATTTCTCTAGTGAGCAGTGATATTGAACTTTTTTTCATATGTGCTTGTTGGTCTCATGTATGTCTTCTTTAGATAAGTGTCTGTTCATGTCCTTTGCCCACTTTTTAAGAGGATTGTGTTATCTTGCATTAGTTCCTTATCGATTCTGTGTATTAGTCCATTTTCATGCTGCTAATAAAGATATACCCAAGACAGGGGAATTTGCAAAAGAAGGAGGTTTAATCAACTTACAGTTCCACGTGGTTGGGGAGGCCTCACAATCATGGAGGAAGGTGAAAAGCGCTTCTCTCATGGTGGCAGAAATGAGAAGAGAACCTGCACAGGGAAACTCCCCCTTCCCATAACCATCAGATCTCGTGAGACTTACTCACCACTATGAGAACAGCATGGGAAAGACCCGCCCCCATGATTCAATTACCTCCTACTGGGCCCCGCCCATAACACATGGGAATTAAAGATGAGATTTAATCTCATCTTTATGGGGTTAGCCACACAATATCATACTGGGGATGGGGATGGGGACACAGCCAAAGCATATCATACTGGATATTAGACTTTTGTCAGATGAAAGCTTGCAAAAATGTTCTCCCATTCTGTTGGTTGTCTGTTTACTCTGGTGATAGTTTCTTCTGCTGTGCAGAAACATTTTAGTTTAATTAGATCCCATTTGTCAATTTTTGTTTTGATTGCAATTGCTTTTAGCATCTTTGTCACGAAATCTTTACATAATTTTATGTCCAGAATAGTATTTGGAATTTACTTTAATTTATCCTGAGTTTTTGTATATGCCATAAAGAAGGGGTCCGGTTTCAATCCTTTGCATATGGCTAGCCAGTTATCTCAGCACCATTTATTAAATAGGGAGTCCTTTCCAAACCGTTGCTTGTTTTTGTCAGCTTTGTCAAAGATCATATAGTTGTAGGCGTGTGGCCTTATTTCTGGACTCTCTATTCTGTTCCTTTGGTCTATGTGTCTGTTTTCTTACCAGTACCATGCTGTTTTGGTTACTGTAGTCCTGTAGTCTAGTTTTAAGTTGGGTAGTTTGATGCCTTCAGCTTTGGTCTTTTTGTTGGAAAATATTTTGAAAGACCACTTGACTTTTAATTTTGAGATATTTCTTTTATAGAAGTTTATTTTTTATTAAAATATTATTTTATGATTTCTGCCTTTAACATTTTCCGTATACTCTTTAGTATTCTTACGCAATTTATGTGCATATTTTAAAATTTGTTAACTTTTTAAAATTTCACATTTGAACATTTTCACCTTGGTTTTATTTAGCTACATGTTGGAAATAGAAGCTTTATTTTGTTGTAGTAACTACTTGCTAGAAACTACTATCATCTTCCCAATATCAGTAGGTAGGTTATATACATTCTTCTAGAATTTGAAAAAGACAACTTTATAGAATGGTAAATTATATACATACATACATACTTCTACACACTTATAATCTTATAATATGTTGTTGAGCCTATTTCTGAGATTTTTAGGTTTTATGTGAACCATTTTTCTATTCTGGAAACTGTGTATCCTTCTTCCTACTAATGTAACTTAATTATATTTTTAATTTCTGAAGATGTAATTTTCCCTTTATCTTGCTTCTTTTTCAATTTCTTATTCCTAATCTCACACGTTTGATTCCTCATATGTTTTTCAAAAACATGAAACTATCATTGGGATTACAAATATAACAACATTAAATTCATAACATTTCAGAGAAAATCAGCATCAATACAGTATTATTTCTCACTTGGTAACTTTCAATGCTTCTCCTTTTATTCAAGTTTCTTGTCTTGGAAGATATGTGTGGACCAGTTTTCATACAAGGTTTGCGCATCTATTGTTAGGTAAATTCCTAGCTATTTTGTAAGTTGCATGCCTTCAATTAACCCTAATAGTCTCTTGCCAAGTAGTGTCATTCTAAGGGCCCCTAGTCAGTTGCACCAAATCAAATGTGACTGGGAATGTTTTCCAGTCAGGCTGGGTGGGGATTAGACAGACTTCTCCACACAGCAGGCTTTGGAGAAACTCAGCAAGTCTGACTTGCTGTCTGCCTTTGCAGAACTTCTGGTCCTCAGGGAAGCCTTATCAGTGGCAACCTGGCAAAGACAATGGCTCAGTGGGGAGTCTGGCTGCAACACAAGGGGATGCTGTCTCCTGCTTCTCTTGTCACTACTCAGCAATTAGATGCTGTTTCCCTAGAGAGATCTCCATCTATACTCTTTGCAATGGCTATTTATAACCACCACCTGTATTTTCAAAACTCAGATTTCTCCTCTTACTGCAGCAGCTGCCCTGTAGCCTACTTTGCAAGACAAGAGCAGCTCTACTGTACTGTGATCTCCCTTAACTTTCCACCACATCCCTACCAGTTTACCTGAGTCTGCACCCACCCATTTTTTCTTCTCCTTGTAATAATTGAAAAGCCATTCCTCCTTTCATAGCTTGTTTCTCAACCTGCACTCTTGCTCTCTTGGAGACCTTGCCCTATTGATTTCCCTCTTGTCTTTCTTCAACAACTTTCTATCAACTCGCCTCTTACCCTCAAATTTAGAAACACTCAAGCTTTTCCCATCTTAAAAAAAAAAAATCCAATTTTCACATGTCAACTCAAGTTGCCGTTCTCTGTGGTTATATAACATTTCTAATTATTCATCCTTTGAATCAGTAATTTCTGAATAGCCTACTGAGAAGGCTATTTATTGTACTAATCTTTTTAAGTAACTGATGCCAGAATTTCTTCATCAATTCTTAAATTATTATAGTTCCCAATTCACTCATTTTATTTATATTATTCCTTTTATTTTAAATATTTTTCCCTATATTTTTAGTTATAGTCTTTAGAAATACAGATCATATTGTCCTTTCTTCTCACTTACTTAATTAAATGCTGACTTCATTTGTTATTATTCTTTCTTGTTTCATAATGAAAGTATTTGTTGCTACTGTTCTTCATCTCATTTTACCTTTAGTTGCATCGCGAATGCTTTGATATATAGTCTTGTCATTTTCATTTTTGCTATAAAGCCTATAATTGCAGTTTTGATTTCTCTTTGACCCAAAGTTATTAAGGATAGTGCTTTTGGTTTCCAACTAGTTTGATTATTTCAGTGTTTTTTTATTAATTTTTGGAATCATCTAGTGGAAGTCTGACAATATGATCTCTACAAGATATTTGTTATTACCTCACTGTTTAAAAACATTCTCAGACATTTAAAAACAGCATATATTCTCTGTAGGGTACAGTATTTAAGACAACATTATTTGAATCATAATATTCCAACCTGGGTTTTTCATATTCAATTTGCTTCTTTTTAATTTTTCAAGTCTAACAAGCTAAATCAAAATTTTCTGCTAAAATTGGGGTTTGGGTAAGGGCTTCTTGCATTTGAATGTTATATCTCATTCGATAAATGCTTATGACAAAATATTTTCACTCTAGAGTAAAATTTTAATGTAAATGATATAATCCTTTTAATCTTATTTCTTCAACCTGGATTATTCTCTTGCCCATTAATATTGGTTTGGTAATATGGTTTGCCTGCTATGGTTGTGCTAATCCCTTTATGATGATTTTTGTAAGGATTGCCTCATAATTACCATATAGATGCATTTTGTGTTTTGACCCTTTCTTTAAAAATTATATGTTAATAAAAAGTTACTTATACATGTATTTATTAAGTAGCTAATTCTTTTGCAATGTTGTAAAATTCAAAAGATACACAACAGTATATGTGAAAAAAAAAATCTGTCTCTCTCCCCTTTCTCCCAGGTACCCATTTTGTGTTCTTAGAGATAACACTACTACTTCATAACTATATATCACGTATGAGATGATCCACATATTTACATATACTTGTGCACGTGTGTTTTCTATATCATGAGATGTTCCATGTATTTACATTCATTCATAAACATATGTTTTTTCCCAAACAGATTACAGCATATTTTTATACTATCTGTTCATATACAACTGCATATTCTTTTCAGTGAATGTAAAATATGCCACTGCTTTCCTGTATCATAATGTGCAACAGTTTTCTTTCTTCCACTTCACATAAGTCCCATGAAGATTCTTCTTTTTCATTGCATATGAATTTTGGTGTAATTAATAACTTTGAAGATAATTAAAATTAGTCTAAAACTAACATATGCATAGGAAAAATGGAAATGCATTTTAATTCAACACTTCTATTGAGCTACATAACCATGTAATCAGATTACTCTTACACTCTTTACATTGACTATATTGACTTATTGATGAATGCATCTAGAGATTTATTACAGGGACATTTGTTTCTTTAGGTTTTTTTGCTGCGCAGGTGGAACCACAGCATTGATCGGGTCAAGATACATGAGAAGTGTAATCTATTACCATTTAGGTACAAATACATGTATTTCTACACTCAGATATACTCTTTGTGTTACTATTTATTTATTTATTTATTTTTTGAGACGGAGTCTCGCTCTGTCACCAGGCTGGAGTGCAGTGGCACGATCTTGGCTCACTGCTACTTCCGCCTCCCGGGTTCAAGCGATTCTCCTGCTTCAGCCTCCCAAATAGCTGGGACTAAAGGCACCCACTGCCAAACCCAGCTAATTTTTTGTATTTTAGTAGAGACAGGATTTCACCGTGTTACCCAGGCTAGTCTCGAACTCCTGAGCTCAGGTAATCCACCCGCCTTGGCCTCCCAAAGTGCTAGGATTATAGGGGTGAGCCACCACGCCCAGCCTGTGTCACTCTTATAGAATTGTGTTTTACAACTGTAATAGTTATGATCACTTTTATTTTGGTCAATTCTCCTACAAAATAAGTAGAATGTGTCGCATTTTAAATTATATTCTGACAGAAGCAAATTTCTGTTTTAATTAGGCCAGATGAGACTTGAATCCTCTGCGTACGGTTTCATAAATCTGATGATTAGAAGAATTTTGCACAGATTAGCATCTGGCTCTGTATATTTCAAAAGTTATTTCTTCTTCTCCACCATCCACATGTTTTAATACCTGGTGTTATAAGCCACGCCATTTTGTGATTTGACTGCTGCCTCTACACCTTCAATTGTGAGAGAGTCAGCAAAGAGGATGGTAGGATTCTTCCTAAAAGCCGTTTCTACTTTGGGGCAGGAAGGCATAATAATTATGCACAGAATTGACTATAAAACATATAAATATATTCTTCTAAACCTAAACTATGTGCATTCACTACAAAATTTCTACTTTGCCTAAGGAAACTTAACCTTGTGGTGTCATGAAACTCTTTGGCAATCTGAAGCCTATGGTCACCTCAGAATAATAAACGCATAAAATAAATGAATTTTATAGAAATGCAGGTATTGAAATAACACACTTATAATATATTAATATAGGTGTATATTTGTTATTACATTAAGTAACAAAACCTAATTCCTGTGATTTTACCGCCATAAAAAACAATTGATATTATGAGATAACTATTATAACTCTGTGATGATATTAAATATTTCTCATGTCTATTAGTAAAAAACAATCACAGGTATTGCTTATTTACTGTAATTTACTGACACTATTCATAAGTAAAAAAAAATTCTAAGTCATTTAATATAGAGATGTTCATTTTCCCCCAAAACTTACTATATATGCCCTAATTTCCATCCATTGAATCCTATACATCCAACTGCCAATCGCCACTCCAATGCCAATAGAAGAAGAAGAAGGGTAAGGCAGGGGTAGTCATAACACAGCAATATAATAATCTGAATTACTTTTACAAACTTTATAGAAATCGGTGAACATGTGGGCACATGGTTATAATATTCCTTAGAAGACAACCATAACAATATGGAATCCTGAAGCTTACAGTCCATTTAGCTTTTTGATAAATCTATCTCCATTTACTTTCATGGTAAATCAGTTGGTGCACTATATCTACATTCGATTTTCAGAAACTTTTCTCCCTAAGTCTTATATTTAAACTCTGTATTTTCATCTTTCATATTAGAACGATGGCTTTACTTCCTCAAATTGTTCCATTTCTTTGAAACATCGTATTTTCTGTTTAATCCTCCTCACTGAAGAATGTATATGCCTGTAGTGGAAGTCAAGGTGAACCAGAATACATGTCAGTTAATTTCTGTTCTCTTTAATTCAGAATAAGAAACATGAGAATGGTGCAGAATCTTTGCAATTGTATTTTACCAGTGAGAAAGTAAGAAGTATCCACAATGAGGTGAAGACTGTCAAGACAAGGAAGATTTTCTCCACTGAGTAAAGCTTTTACATATTTGTTGAGTTAGCCAATGCTAGATAGGACCAGTCATCATCTACTAACTTAAACAATTGACATCAGTGTTCCCCTGTGGTCAACCAATTTGGTGCCTCTCCATAACTGGTGCCTCTCCATGCAATGCCCTTCCCAAGGGGAAGATTATATATCTTTATTCAGTAGAAATTAGGTCTGACCATGGGACTTGCTTTTGGCCAGTGGTTCTCAACTAAGGGCAATCTTGCCAGCAAAGGGACATTTGTCAATATCTGGGGACATGCTGGTTGTCATAACTAGAAGGAACTGTTGTCACTTGCTCTTAGTGGGTAGAGAGGACTAGGATGCTGCTTAAACAGTGTACAGGACAACCCTTTGGAACCAATAATTGTCTGGCCCCAAATGTCCATAATGCCAAGGTGGAGGAACCCTGCTTCAGGGAATAAAATGTGAAAAGAAACAATGTTTTTCTTTCCAGGCAGCAAATTTGACAGCAATTACATTAGTCATTAAGTTATCTGATAATGTCCCAGAGAGGGGCTACTCTACCAGCCTGGTTTCTAGAGTAAAACAACATGGAACTACCAAGAACTGTGAAGGGCCAGGGATTTACCCCATTTGCAAGCTAATGATGCCCCCTCTATTACTTACTTAATAATCATGTGTAAAATATTCTGACTCATTGGACAGGCAAGCAGAGTGTTATGTTTCATGACAGTTTAACTTCCTAGCTCCCCAAGTCCCATGGGAGTGATGTGAAGGAGCTCAGGTTGAGGAAGACATGCGTAGGAACTCTGAATTAGAGAACTCAGTGCTTCCATAATGGATTAAACAAACCTAAATGACTTTGTCCCAGAAAGGAGAAATTATCTTTATTTTAGTGGATAGTAAACTAGCCTATTCTTTACTTCAGAGGGAGACACTATCTCTATTTTCCAAGGTAGCTCATTATACAAACATTTCTGCAAAGATAGTACAGAGTAAAGTCATACCATGCTTCTGCTCACACGTTGTGCATAAATGTGAGTGAAGCATGGAGAACTGTCTCCCAAAGGAAGCAGAACCCCACCAAGCTACACTGATGCTATAGCAGAAGCTGGAAATTAACGTGTGCTGTTTTAAGTTACTGTGACTTGGGGCTGTTCTCTACCTTACTGGAAATCTTACAACTTCTTAATCTTGATCTGTTTACCAAATTGTAGCCAGCTGACTAATTCCTACAAATAGTGATTCTTCTGTTGCCCAAATATATGACAGTTGCATTCAGTTTTCAACAGAAAAACTAAGGGAGAAGGTCTAAAAAGCTGATCACCTAATGCTCTCTTAGGATGTATTTGTATCCAGCTGTAAAGCCTCATCTGCCTCGCTGACAACTAACTTGTAAATCACTTACCAATTACTTGGAATAATGAGTATACCAATTAACATTAGTGCAACTGATACATTGTAAATATTTTATAAAGGATTTATTTGTTATTCATCATAATGTTAGGTATTCTGTTACATGATAAATCATTTCAAAAGGTTAGCACGCCTGGTAAATAGTTTGTAAATATTTGCAAACATTTTATCTCATATAATAACACATAAATAATTTGTGATTTATATATTACCGCATTCTTATGATCAGCTGTTTACCATAAGTATTTGAATTCCTGGAAATTCATTTAAAGCTACTGAGCTCCAGAGAAATCTATCGTAGTTTGCTGTGGCTGGCAAAAATAGCAACAAGGCATTGTGTGGCTTTGTTTTTAGTTTTCATTTTAGCAGCACTGTATGTATTTATGTTTTTAGCTAGTTAAATGAGGTGATTATTAATGGTGAGATTGCTAATTTTTAATAATAATTAATACTTCATAACATTAAATGAACACCAATTCCCCAAGTAATATTTTTGGAGGCCTACATAACAAGAAATATTCCTATCTTAAAAATAATTTCAGGAGCTTTCTCTTGGAGCAGTCTTCTTCGTAAACATGAACATTTTCTGGATTTAGCCCATAAACGTACAGAGTTTATTTAAAAGCAAGGCCAAAAATGTTCTGGTTTATTCTGCATACGCTATTCCCTTCACTTTTAAACACTTGCTTCCTATCATATCATTCCCTCTCGGACACACTAAAACTTGTGTTCCCAGTCAGATATAACTTCCCATAATAATAAGATTAATGCATGTCTATATGTACTGATTAGAAAATTAACGTAAATTAACAAATAGAGCTTTTGTACAGTACAGAAAAACTGAAATAGGCAAATGTAAAGTACCGTCAAAAATATGTATTACTATCGTTTGGGTAGCTATCTTCCATTGTTTTAGTCATTTTAGTTGTTTAATAACTACATATTATCACATATATTTGCAGATGGCACCCAATTTTATTTTTATTGTAGGCCGTGAAAAATAGGTCTTTGAATGAGGACAAATGTTGATTCATAAACTGGGAATGTTTTTGAGGAAACTGGCAAATCATGGAGCAAGTTTTTGTTTTAACATTTTAGCTGCAATAAATATTAGGAAACACATTTTTCACTGTAAGCAATTATGCACATATATTTTTAAAGTCTAATAAAATAATTTTCATAATAATGACATACATTTTAATATTCTCTATTCTCTTTCTCACTTCTTCTATTTCATTTTTTTATGTGACCAGTGATTCATCAAATTCATATGTTTAGTGGGTTGTAGGTAATGGAACACAATCTGCAGTTTGAAAAATACTTATTTAGGAGGTTCCTTTATTGCCAGACCTATAACAGATCCCTAGCAATTAATGCAGTTATTTCTGGGACCTGGTGGCTTTCTTCGGTTTATTTGCTACAGGAGTCTCCAGACCTCTCTGTGGCCACACTGTGCGGAACTACCAGTGAGTCAATCTCCGCCTACAGCGGAGCCTCCTGCATTTGTTTTAGTTTTAATCATTTATGTATCAACCTCACTAATTCATAGCTGTTTGATCACATCAGAACACTCTATGTCAAAGCTTTTCCACATTTTGGGATAAATAATTATTTGTTGCAGAGGGCTTTCCTGTCCACTGTAAGGTGGTCAACAATATTCTCGAACTCTACTCACTAGATGCTAGTAAGACCTCACAAACCATTTACAACCATTAAAAATGTTCCCAGACATTATACATGTTTCCTGGAGAAGAGTAGGGCGGAGTTAAATCATTCCAAGTTGAGAACCACAGCTCCATATATTCAGGCATTTAAAGAAGAGAACCTTACAAGGAGACCAAAAATAGAATTCAAAGGGAGCTCATAGAAGGTCATCCTGTGATCCCACCCACTGCTCTCTCTTCTTTTGCTCAGCTTTCTAGAACCAGGGAACGATATGTTCACCAGACCTCTGCACCATGAAGTGAAGTGGGGACATATGTGGATCTCACGCTGCTGCTCACCTGAGGAACACTGGTTTGGCATTTTTTGTAGTTTATTTTGTAATAAAAAATGACAACTCTTTGTCTATTAACTTATTATCTTTAAATAACTTTTGTAGAGGACAGAATATTTTCAAAAGCAGCAGATTTTAGATTAGAAATTATTGTCAAATGGAGTTTAAATTTGCTTTTTATGAAAATACATAAAATATAATTACATGTTTCTTTCTTTCTCTTTCTTTCTTTCTTTCTTTTCTTCTTTCTTCTTTCTTCCTTTCATTCATTTTAAAACATGCTGGATGCTAGTGATATAATGATCAACAAGCTGGTCTTTACCTTCACAGAAATAAAACTTTAGCTGTGGAAAAAGAAGATAGCAATCAAATTCCCTTTTCTTGTTGTTCTGAAGATGAGATAATCCCAAACCAAAACTTTAAAAGAAAAATCCTCATAGACTTTTGTATATAGATATACAAACAAGATTGGGGTTAAACTATAAATATAATTTTTACACTTATTTCATTAGTGTAAATGAAATTACACTAGCATATTTTGGTGTATTGTTTCCATGTACAACCTCACTCTAACCTCAGGCAATTCTATTGAATCGGGCAATTTTTCAACAGAAAAAGCATATAAAATCAGATCTAATCAACTCCCTTCATTTTTAAGAGACATCTCCCAATATGCTATGCTAAGAAAACGGTAGAAGGAGAGTTTCACTGTAGGAATAGAATTCACATTAAAATAAGTCAAAGCTGGGATTCATGGGAACTTAAAATCTGTTCTTCTCATTCCTCTCTCTCCCACTTCCTCTACTTCCCTTTAGTAACTGTTCTCTCCTTACCTTTATTTACACATAGTTTTTAATAGAAAACACAAATTTTAGCTTGGGAGATAAATAATACTTTTTCAGTACTAACAATAAATCTAAAGTATATTAGCTGAAAAAGATAAAAAGGGAGGAAGTTCCAAGGCAACTACAGTTATTGAACTCCTGTTCCCCTTGAACTCTGAAGAATTCCCAGTTCTTGCAGTGTGTGTCCACCATCAGATGCTGCAAGGCCCAGCAGTTGGGAATGTAAAAAATATGTATGATGACAATAGGGAATACCATATGCATTACCTTGGCTGATTTCCTTAAAAATTGAACACATTAATTGGGAAGAAGTTGTTGTCAACCGAGTTCTGACCCCTGAGATAATTTCCCTTCTCTATTTTCTTTTAGAGACACCCTGAGAGGAGTTTTAGGAGTTCTCTTAAGGGATAGTCATAGCAGTTCTCTTCCAACTAATGTCAACTGAATCCTGTTTATCCAGGAAGCAATTTTTGATATTATGTACAACTCCATCATCAATGTAGTGGGTTACTTATTGATTTCACTCTTGAGGATGCCAGGACATAAAAATATAATTTACCATTCATATCTAGCCATTTTTATTTGAATTAATGTTTAACGAGGTAAGACATCCAGATTGCGTAAACTGGGACCGACCAAGATGCACCAGCATTTATTTTTATCTTGCTTAAAAGGCAGTATCAGTTGGCTCATTAAAATTGTACGTATTGATGGTGTACAATTTGATGCTTCACTACATACATATGTTGTATAGTGACCAAGTCAGGGTATTTAGTGTGACCATCCCTGCATGCATCTATCATTTCTTTGTGGCAAGAACATTCAAAAGCCTCTCTTCTAGTTATTTTATAATATACAATACCTTACTGTTAACCATTCTCAGCCTACTGTGCCTTAGAACATAAATATATACAAGTGGAATGCATCAATGAAAAAAATTTTTAAAGGCAATGCCAGCATCTCAGATTCACTATACCTGTTGGTGTACTCATCTTGAAAACTGTAGGCATTACACAACAACTTCACCTTTGGGACATCAGTAATTTAGTAGAGATTGGGGCAAGGCTCTTCCCATCCCATGAATATTTTATTAATTGTCCTGCTCCCAGAACCTGGAGAGTAACAGGACACTGGGAGTCTCAGCAGCACTATTTTATCCCCTAGTCATCTTCACATATTGCCACCTTGCTTATGCTGCAGTAAAGTCCTAATGATTGAGTCACAGTAAAAAGGATCAGATCATCAGTCTTCCCAGCAAGGGGGTAGAACCAACAGAAAGTGCTTGCGGGTCTCTGCAGGTCAACATTCTTCACTTCTTACTGCTCTTTAGAAATACTGTAGCCCCATTCTAATTACCATAATCAGTTTGCATGTTTCCAAACAGGCATGAACTTTGACCCTGTAATTCTAATGTGGAAGAGAATAATAATAATATAAATAATATTCAGTTATTATGTACCAGGTGCTACCCTGAGTACCTTAGATAATAACGCCACGGTGTGGAAAGGCAGAGGGCACTTAATTGTCCTGTTAAAGGTCACTGAGGTCTATTAAGGGATGTAGCCAACATTTCAAAGCAAGCAGTGTGGCTGCAGAGTTCCTATATTTAGCCATCCTCCCCTCCAATAATTCTTCTCCAGAATTCAGGATCTATAATTTGATTTTTAACAGATTAATTTCCAGATACCTCTGCCTTCAAAGTATCAGTCTCTCTACAGAAGAGAATTCCTACAAGACAGAGACTCAATTCTTCCACTATCATCCAGCTATACATGAGGTTGTCATTTTAGCACAATTCTTGGTTTGGGCCATGGGAGTAATTAATTCAGTGCATTCTACTCACACTTCACTTAAGACTTTGCTCTTAATGGGTATAGTTATTTAAAGAATATGGGCAATATTAAATGAGGTCAATTCCATTATCCCTATCCTCCATATTTTCTATGCTTCTATTGGAATTAGGGTCAATCTCCTGGATCAAAGTTAATTTTTCTAAACTTAGTGGAAAACAGTCATGGTTTAGCTGGAAAACAAGCAACATGTTTATCGCTCTATGTCTTTGACCTTTTCTCCTTCCCTAGGCCATGTTCACACTGCCTTCACCTCTACAAATGTGTTCTTGCCAGCTGAACTGAATGTTTTTTTTTTTTTTTTTTTTCGCTCCAAGGTTTGAGGAGAATACATTTCGATTTTAAAGTCTTTTGCTTTTTGAGCCTTCCAAATAACAGAACCATTCTCAAGCATTAAGAATTTCATTTGTAGCTGGGTGTGGCAGCTCATGCTTATAATCCCAGCACTTTGGGAGGCCAAGGCTGGTGGATAACTTGAGGTCAGGAGTTCAAGACCAGCCTGGTCAACAAGGTGAAACCCTGTCTTCACTAAAAATGCAAAAGGTATCTGGGCGTGGTGGTGCACACTTGTAGTCCCAGCTACTCGGGTGGCTGAGGCGTGAGAATCGTTTGAACCTGGGAAGCGGGGGTTGTAGTGAGCTGAGTTCATGTCACTGCACTCCAGCCTGGGAGACAAAGTGAGACTGTCTCCAAAAATAAACAGACAAAAATTTCGTTTGTTTTCAATTCAATCATATTGTTAGGTATATTTTCTCAAAAAGGTAAATTCTGACTCTACTAAGGGAAACAGAATAAATATGTTAAAATGTTTCACTTAATGTATTAATGAGGAAGCTAGAAGATGGCATGCCTGGTTAAAAAAACCTTAAGGAGCATTTATAGTCAATTTGACAAAGAAGTGTTAGAATAAAATTATTGAGTTAGTTAGAAAACTCTTTAGTACCCAACATGCCATAAATGACCTGTTGGGGTTACCTGTTTCACCTGACAGAAATTACTTGCACTTCTATCAGACAAAACCTGCCAGTTAATAGCTAACTTCACACTAAGTCTGAAATCCTTTACTCAAGAATAAATGAGAGGAACTAAATATATTTCCCCAGTGAATCCTTGGTTGCCTTTTCCCCCATATAATTTGGAAAGAATTCATTACCCATCTTTTCTGCCTTATTTTTTAGATACATTGAAAGAATATTGAGGACATCTCTATATCTCATTTTTTCATGAAGTGTCCCATCGAATTCCAAACTTTTAGAAATAAAGAGAAAAAGATTCAAGATTCAGGTCCAAGATACAGAATGAAAAAAACTTATTAAAATTTCAAATGTTTTCTATTATTTCTTCTATTTTCCCCCATTACACTTATAGGTATTTTTTTTCTTCAAGTTCTCACCATGATTTCTCTTACCTTAATCCAGTCTTAGAAATACCAGTTTATTTAATATTAATAGTTTATTCAGACAAGAGACTCAAAAGATGATGTTAGAACTGTGCAAGACAATTGATGAGCTTGGATAAGATACTACACTGAAATATTTGAAGCAGGAGTGAATATGTGTGTGTCTATGTTTGTTGTGTATTTGAATTACTTAACCACTGGAAGGGACTCGCAGATAAGGTTCAAAATGTTGTATATAATGCTTACCATATACTTTTATCTTGGTTAGAGAATTTTACATCATATTAGAAGCTGATGAGAAATGGACCTGAGGTTGCCTAAGATTCATTGCATAGCCAGATTTTGTCTATTTGCAAGAATGATTTAAAGCCCACAAGTAACTAATTCCTCTGTAGTAGCATGTCTATAAATGTACATGCTGCAAATTCAATATATGGTTAAATGTGATTTTCAGGGCCAAAAGCAATAAATCTGTCATAACACTTCTTTTTGAGACTCATGATGCCACACTGATGAATCTGTGATAAACAAGATTTGGAAACGTAAAACCATATTGGGTTTCTGTGGGCAGTTATATGCGTTGAACATAAGGTAGCTTTGAGCTGTACTCCAAGTAGAAAGGCAGGCACCTTATTTGCTCTGAGAGCTCTACACAATTGTAGAGCTGCTTCTTCATATTCATGACTTTCTTGATCTTTTTTCATTTGGGGGAGTTACTGAGTGCTTTCGTTTTTAGCTCTGGCAAGAGAAGCAACAATGCCTGAGAAGGTGACTGCCCCATCATTTTGAGTCCCTTACTACTGACTAGCAGGGCACCCTACCAGCCCACAGTGAACATGTAGCATGAACAAGATATTAGCCTATGTTATTTTAAACCACTGAGATTTGACAATTATTGGATTCTGTATCACACCTAGTGTCTTCTAAACTGATGGTTTTATCATTAACATGAGGGTGAATGGATAAACAAGTAGATAAAAAGCAAAAAAACAAGTAAACAGTAGTCTCCAACAGTGGTTTTCATACCTGAATGTGCGTGAAAATCACCTGGAGGGTTGGTCGAAACATGGCTGGCTGGCTTTCACTCCCAGAATTTCTGATTCAGCAGGTTTGGGTTGATGCCCAAGAATTTGCATTTCTAACACACTTCCAGGCAATGTTACTGCTGCTGAGATGGAAACCACACTTTGAAGATCACTGGTCTAAAATACCTTTCAAAAGAATATTAATGATAGTGAGAATGTTATATTTTATCATGCAAAAAAAAAAATACTACAATGATTCAAGCAGGCTGATTCTCTAGCACCACTGATGATATAATTTAATGGAATTAGTCAATTTCATTAAATTTCAATTAGTCAATTTACTAAATTCATTAAATTATATCATCGATGGTACCAGAGAACCAGCCTGCTTGAATAATTCAAAGTTTCCCCTCTCCCCTACAACTCTTACCATCCCCAACTTCAGGCCAAACTTGTGGAGGGGAAGCTAGCGTAGGAGTATGTCATCTCCCCATCAGCAATCTGCTTTTTGGTGCCAGCTTCTCGCAAGTTAGATGGGGTGGAAGTGGGGTGCTTCTTCTTGTGACTGCTGGAGTTTCAAAGGGGCCCTTCTCATTTGCTTGTGACTGTTATTATGTGAGTATTTGTATATCTGTGTTGACAAACTTCCTGATCAAGATGGTTATTTATAAACAATTATTTGGTGGAAGTCCCCTCGGTGGTGATTATTGATGGGGAATTTAATTCTAAGCCATACGGTTGGTATTTCTGGCCTCTTGCAGGACTCAGGGCATTGTCAGGACCAATTCACTGCTCTTCATTCATGCTTCTCTTTGTGCCACTCTGTGTCTGTCCCCACTACACCTGCAGGAACAGTTTTCATAGGCTCTGTGCTTTCTCATCTGATACCAGGTTATTTATTCTCTTTGATACTTTCTTAGGCTCCAAGTGAAGATATGATCCTTATCTTCCCCTTAAGTAACAGTAGTACTTAAATTTTGGAAAGAATCTTACAAAATAATTTTGGAAAATGTAGCAATTTTGTCCTTTTGAGGGTGCTGCTCCTGGGAGCCAATCCATGGAGCTTCAAGCCTTCTGAAAGATTCAGAAAATAACAGTCCACTAACTGCTAAGTTTAAATTTAGCAAACGTTCAGTGGACATCTGTCAGCATAGAGGTTCATCACTCTGGCCTGGGACAGGGAGGGTTGGAGGATAAAAAAGTAACGCTCAATACAAAACTTCTATGCCTGCAAGATATTCTTCCTTGTTTTGTCCCCTTCTCTCAGTGTCTTTCTTTTGACTTTTCCCAAGGTCCCTTCTTTTGTGTCTGCCGTGGATTGAGAGTCATTTGCCAAGAATCAGACATACTTTGAACATGGCCCTGGATAATTTGATAATTCTATTTCGAATGGGCTGATTTTCTCTAGGATGATTCCTATCATATTTTGTAAACTCCCAGTAAAAGAATGGATCTTAGTACTTCACACTATGATGTTTATAATTGTTCATTGCATAGTAAATATGGTATTTTTAATCAGTGAGAAAAAAATTATTTCATAGCTGATCCTGAGATAATTACTTAACACTTTGAAGAAAAAATATATATTGAGCTAACATTTATTGTTTATTAGGCTTGTGTTAAACCCGATACTTTCAATATCTCACTTATTTCTCACAGTAATCTGAAGAGGTGAGTCATATAATCATCTCCACTTTGCAGATGAGAAATCCGAGATTTGTAGGGGCTAAGAACATCATCAAATTCCTGAGTTCTGTCTGACTGCTGACCCAGAGTTCTTAACCAGGTGGTTATCAACCCAAATGAATTCTAGATAAATTTTTAGGCGTCGACAAATGAAACACTAATAAACACATGCAATTATATGTGAATGTAATTAAAGTATTTAGATACACATAAAAAAATCAAATTGATGTCTAAAAATTAAATATTAACAAAAACGAAAATACCCCTCTATTTCTGTTTTGGGCTAGATCTGATTCCTTCTGAATACAGATTGCAAAAACAAACAAACAAACAAACAAACAAACAAAAAAGCTACACAAGCATACAAACACAAAATAATTTATTACTCTTTTAATTCCAGCTTTGTGGTGAGCATCTGTGGGGCTTATTAAAACCTCAACATGCAGTCTTTGAAATACTGCTTAGGGCAGTGAAGTAAGGAATCTCTCTGTGATGGCTTGGAGAACCAATAGAGTCAGAAGACTATTTTTGACATGGAAAAATAAAATATTATAATAATATATGAGAAGCAAGCCAAAGTCAGTATGTAAGCAATTATAAAAATTCTAAAAACTCTTTGTGTATTTTATATACTATATATCCAAGTCTTGAAAGTATTTAGGTGCTGTATTTTTTTTTTCTGGACTTTCGTGATTATAAAGTATTTTTTTATATTACCCTATTTTTTAAACATCTTCTACATTTCATTAATAATAATCTCATTATAAGGGAGAAAAGTACTTCTAAAAACATTCTACTATATTTGCTCCCCAATATCTTATTTAACTGTTTCTGAGGGATCTTGAAAGTTAATGTGGATGAGACTGGCAATTATGGCACTGTAGGAGAAAAAATATGAGAAATATGAACCATCCACTGCTTACTTGCTATGCCACTGTTTTTCTAACACCAGATCTCTGGGTGTCCTACAGTTCAGTCAAATTCTGGAACTAATTACCTGGAGTTAGTGCAGACCATACAGGTTAAAGGTTTAGCTCCACAAGACTGCCCCCATTTCAGATGCCAGATTTCAGTAGGGAACACAGGCAACCCACACTTCTGTCTGACTTGGCTACAAATTTTGGAGTTTCCACACCTCTATTCAGGTTCAATAATTCACTAAAACCTTTCATATAACTAAGGAAAGCATTATGCTTACGATTACATTTTTATTATCAGGGATACAATGCAGGGAAAGCCAGATGAAAGAGCTGCACAGGTCAAGGTATTGGGGAAAGGAGGTTGGCACATGGAGCTTCCAGGCCCTCTCTGGGTGCAGCACCCATTCAACTTGCTGGTAAGTTGATGTGCTCCCAAACTGGGAAGCTTCTCAAATCTCATTCAAGAGTTTTGTTGAGCAACAATAACCATTGGTTATTGGTGATTAAAGTCAATTTCCAGACTTTCTCCCCTCCTCAGAGATCAACAGGGGAGTGGGGCTGAAAGTGGTGTTTTTTTCTGGCAACCAGCCTCTATCCTGAAGCTGTCTAGAGACCTTGCTAAGAGTTGCCTCATTCGCGTAACAAAATCACTCAGAAAAATCCAAACTTTTCTGAAGTTCTGTGCTAGAAATCAAGGCAAAGACCAAATACATAGTACATTTTTTTTTTATTATTATACCACAGTCACCATTAAAATCTGTTCAGTATTTGGTGAAAGATAAATTTTTAGTCATTTCTAGAGAGAAAACAACAAAGATCTTAGTAAGTGAAAAAAGGAATTTCAAAACATTCTCTGTTACTTGGAAGTCAATCAATAAAATGTATTTCAATCTCAAATGTAAACATTTGTAAAGCTGTCCTTCCTAAATGCTAATCTACTAGTCAATCATCATGTAATCTTCAGCACAGCAAGCACAATTTGTTATGGATACCATGGAAAATCATTTTTCTCTTATTAAGACGTGTACCTTTTCACCAACTAACTAACAGTTACTAGACCATTATGGGTTACTACAATCATTGAATTCCTTCTTTTTGGTCTCTGTGAACCAAAAATGTCCAGTGAAATAGTCTGGTCCTCACTGTGACTGGGAGTTTCTATAATAATTTTTGTGTCTTTGTCATTTTGGCCTATCTTCGCCTAGAAAAATTCTTTAAACTCATTCAATGAGTTGATGCTTAAATACTTAGATTTTGTTTGCATAATTATGAGAGGGAGTAGTTGAGTAGTTGAAATGCTGCCATCACTGACTGTGCCTAGTAAACTCTAAGATTTTATATAATATTCTTGGGATCACAACCTAATTGTGATCAACGTGGACATGGTCATGTGGGAATATACATTTTGGGCATTCCCTATAGGTTTGCAGAACTATATAAAATTGTGGGGAGTTACTTGCTATATATTTCAGAAGGCAATTTTTAGGGACATTTTACTATGCAACAAGCTTTATGCATAAAGCTCTTCAATGCTTTACAATTTAGGTGGAGAACCAAGACTTACAAACAAATAATGCTAAATAATAATATAGAATCCATAAAAATGTAAGATAATAATAAAAGACATTGATGAGTTGGTATCTGATTAACTTCCAAATCAAAACAAAGAAATCGCAGGAGTTTAGAAGAAGAAAATTACATTCAGTGTGACTCTGTTTTCACACTCAGAATCTCAATTTAAATAAAGGAACAGAAAACACTATCACTGATTCGAGATTCAATCTAAAAAGTTGTGGGAGAAGTCATATCTCTAGGAATTATTTCCAAATTTGCAACACCCAAATGTATTTGTCTCATCACTACCACCACAATTTCCTGCAAAAGATATTTACAAACCATTCGTAATTCTAGCTTCAAAGGGTAACTATTTGCAACTAAATTAAAGCCAATTTAAGCATTTGCCGTGTATAACTCAGAGCATTATATTTCATGATTTACTTGTTGACACCTTGAAGAAATCAAATTAATATTTGGGTTGATGTTTCAAAATTTTTTATGTATTTTTACTATTCTCTGTTTAAAAAAAAAGATGGAAATTTAAGGGTTATCAAAGCCTGACAATATATTTTCACTAAGAAAATACACTTGGAAAGGAAAATTACTTTATCCATGCAGTCTAGACGACATTTTCCATATTTCTACACAAGGTAGGATAAAACTACATTTAGCCAACAAGAGTTGGATCCTCGGGGATCCGACAGCACTAATTGTAAAGAAGTAATGATTTCAAATAGCTAGTTCATTAGCATACATGTAGGCAATTTACCTCGCTCTTTGAAATAAGAAATAGGACCTTGAGAACTGACATATACAAATTAAAGACATACTCCAGGCAAAGTAATTTATCTTACTTTTAATGATACATTATTAAATGACTTCTGTGATTGCTCTGGGGATAATTTCCAGTGCCAAGCCAGGGTACCTCTATCTTGCCCTTTTTGATATACTCATTTTAAGAAGATAGATTCCAAAAGGCTAAGATATTCTTTGAGAAGCTAACATTGAATATGGATAAATACAACAAAGGGCTGGAAAAGAACCGGGCAATAAAATTGTGAAAAATAAACGTGACTGTGGGATGAGTAAGAGCAATCAAGAGATTTTGAGGGTAGAAAATTTAAAAATAATTGTTGTGAAAAAGAAAAAGTAATTAAAAATACCATATCAGTGGATGCTGCAAAAGATTTTCTGCTTGACCACACTTTAGTGGGCTCTGAACTTTATCCTAGGCCCATATGTACACTTCCTTGTAAAATCCAGTTTTAGCAAGGAACCCTGCTAAGTCAGTTTAGCAAGAACCTCCTATTCTCAATATCTGATCCCCCAATATCTCCGGTTGCTGATCAGGTTTCTCATCCTCCACCATTCCCCAGGTGATGTCTAATCACCCTGGCCTGTCCTCAACAAGAACCTTGGTAGATTGGTTTAGCCAGAGTCTGCTTTACCTCTGATGTTTCTTCTTAGCAATTTTCCATCCACTGGCCCCAGACCTGCTCTTTGGCTGTAAATTTCCACTTGTTTATGCTGCATTCAGAGTTCAGCCCCATCTATTTCCCCCACTGCAAAAAATTGCCTTGGTCCCTATGCCTATCTTGATGGTCATGAATAAAAGTCCTCTTTGTTATGCTTACTTGAATAATTTTTTCACTATGCAGATATGTAAGATGTATCTCACTGGATACTAAAGTAACTGGTTAATGACATTTCAGGGTCACAGAGACATCCTTGTATTCACAAATTAATTAGTTTGGGTGGATATTTTGGTATTGGTATTAGTCATAGTAAGCTATGCTTTGTAGCAGTAACAAAATCCCTGAAATCTGTATTTTGCACAATATTCTAATTTCAAGGATTGTTGAATGTATTTAGGTGGCTGTATCTGGAACCTTTTACTTAACACTAACTCAAGGAGCCAGGATCTTTTCACCAGCTACATGGACAAGAAAGAAAGAGAATGGAGAATTCCCACCTACCTGTTCTTAACTGCCACAGGCTGCAAATAACAAATCACTTCCACTGATTTTTATACTCACAAGAACCGAATCACATGGCTCAAATCTAACCATCAGGGATACTGAGAATGGTAGTTTTCCTGTGTTCTACAGGGAAAGAAAATGATCTGGTGAAGGCATGGCATAGTCTGTACCACTTAACTCTGTGGCACATATGAACAGTAAAATGAGTTATCAAAGGCTTTTAAAATATATGTATTTGATTTTAATTAGATCCCATTTGTCAATTTTGGCTTTTGTTGCCATTGCTTTTGGTGTTTTAGACATGAAGTCCTTGCCCATGCCTATGTCCTAAATGGTATTCCCTAGGTTTTCTTCTAGGGTTTTTATGGTTTTAGCAAATCAAAACCACAATGAGATACCATCTCACACCAGTTAGAATGGCAATCATTAAAAAATCAGGAAACAACAAGTGCTGGAGAGGATGTGGAGAAATTGGAACACTTTTACACTGTTGGTGGGACTGTAAACTAGTTCAACCATTGTGGAAAACAGTGTGGTGATTCCTCAAGGATCTAGAACTAGAAATACCATTTGACCCAGCCATCCCATTACTGGGGATATACCCAAAGGATTTTAAGTCATGCTGCTATAAAGACACATGCACACGGATGTTTATTGCAGCACTATTCACAATAGCAAAGATTTGGAATCAACCCAAATGTCCATCAGTGACAGACTGGATTAAGAAAATGTGGCACATATACACCATGGAACACTATGCAGCCATAAAAAAGGATGAGTTCGTGTCCTTTGTAGGGACATGGATGCAGCTGGAAACCATCATTCTCAGTAAACTATCACAAGAACAGAAAACCAAATACCGCATGTTCTCACTCATGGGTGGGAACTGAACAATGAGATCACTTGGACACAGGAAGGGGAGCAGCACACACCGAGTCCTATTGCGGGGAGGGGGTGGGGGGAGGAATAGCATTAGGAGATATATCTAATGTAAATTATGAGTTAATAGGTGCAGCACACCAACATGGCACATGTATATATATGTAACAAACGTGCACGTTGTGCACATGTACCCTAGGACTTAAAGTATAATAAAACAAAATATGTATTTGAAAAGGAAAACTATGTCACCCAAGCAGCAGCTAGTCAACACTTCCCACATTTCTATACAGAGAATAAGATAAAGCTGTGTGTGTGTGTGTGTGTGTGTGTGTGTATTTTTATACATTTAGTTGATAAAGCTTTACAAATTTGTAAAAGAGGGCTTCCATGGGCCACGCATACGTTCATTCATTTGTTCTACTTATTAGGAGAAAGAAGACATGAATTATAAGTTGTGACACGTGAGAATAAAGGGGGAAGCAGGTGAAAATCATTCTTCTGGAAGGAGAAAAATATTGTGTGAAAGACCATTAAAACAAATGGCCATTATCAAGTGTTCTTTTCATAGAATTGATATTAAATGTTTGTCAGATAATTTTTGGGCCCAAAGAGGGGACCAGAATTCTTAGAACATGCCAGCAATGCTTATTCTGTGTGGGTATTTTTGTTTGTTTGTGCTTTGGTTTGGATGTTGAGTTTAATGACACCTCACATGCACTGAGAGGATATAAAAAGGTTTCTTATTAACATGAAGAATCTTTCTGTGGAGAATAGGGCGGGCTCCCAAGCTGGTCTGAAAATGGTCTTGAGAGAGCAGGGAAAAAGGCCTGGGATTTATGGTGCTTACAAGCTGGGCCCGGAGGGTAGGTTCCTATGTATAGCCTGAGGCTTGTGTGATTTGAACTTCCCATTGACACCAAAAAAGACAGCACTTAGGCTTTCCTATCAATTTACCTAGATGTTGGGCAGAAGGGGAGGCGCGAAGAGTGCAGCATGAAGGATGTCATGATGTCAAACATCAAAATGGAGTCAGAGTTTATGACAATTTTTCTCGATCTGATCTAGTTTATTTCAGTCTCATTATATCAACAACACAGTTAATCCTATTTTTCAAAGAAATTTATGTGCGTATGGGGGTACTGTGAATATTAATAAGAAATTGGACAATTTAACTTTCAAGGTCTAAGAAGATTCTTTACACAAGCTTTGAGATTTGTTACACACATAGATATTTAATATCAGAAAAGTAAAAATCATGCACTACTCAAATAATCATTCTCTTACTGTCAGGCAGAGTCCTTGACCGTCCTTGGTGTAAGAAATCTCCATGGAATAAAAGTTGGAATGTATGCTGAAGTTAAAAAACTAAAACATGCTATTCAAAAACAGTATCCTCACAGTAATTTTATTTCTTTTTCTTTTTATTTATTTGTTTATTTTTTGAGACCGAGTTTTGCTCTGTTGCCCAGGCTGGAGTGCAGTGGCGTGATCTGTGCTCACTGCAACCACTGCCTCCTGGGTTCAAGCAATTCTCCTGCCTCAACCTCCCAAGCAGCAAGCATGCACCACTATGCCCAGCTAATTTGTGCATTCTTAGTAGACACCGGGTTTCAGCATGTTGGCTGGAACTCCTGCTCTTGAACCCCTGACCTCAGGTGATCCACCCACTTTGGCCTTCCAAAGTGTTGGGATTACAGGCCTGAGCCACTGCCCCAGCCCTGACAGTAATTTTAAACATGAAAAATATAACATAGGTTTGTTCTTTTCTTTTCTTTTTCTTTTTTCTTTTTTTGAGATGGAGTTTTGTTCTTGTTGCCCAAGCTGGGGTGTAATGGTGCGATCTCAGCTCACTGCAACCTACGCTTCCCGGGTTCACACGATTCTCCTGCCTCAACCACCAGAGTAGCTGGGATTACAGGCATGTGCCACCACACCCAGCTAATTTTGTATTTTTAGTAGAGATGGGGTTTCACCATGTTGGTCAGGCTGGTGTCGAACTTCCGGCCTCAGGTAATCCACCTGCCTCAGCCTCCCAAAGTGCCGGGATTACAGGCATGAGCCACCGTGCCCAGCCTCATTTTCTATTTTAAAAATTTCGTTATAAGAACACAATATGAGGCTATGAGTAGACGCTCTTAGATTTCTAAGTGTACAATACAGTACTGTTATATGTAGGTACAATATAGCAAACTTCTAAAAATTATTCATCTTGCATAGGTGAAATTTTATACCTGTTGATTAGCAATTTTCCATTCTCCCTTCCCTGAGCCCCTGGAAACCACAATTTTATTATTTTTATTGGACTCCTAATGTATGTCAGGCTCCAGAGTCTTGGCAAGTTGCAAAGTCCTTAAGTAGTTGATAGGCAATTTAAAACAAGTACAGCATAAGCTCTCCAGTCATTCAATGTTTAATTTAGGGACTGGAACATTTGAGAAATAATATGTATTTCATTTTACCTCTCCTGTCTGCCATACCTGCATAACACATTAGAAATTGGCAGAAAATTGATAAGGAGAAAATGAACTCCAGGATGTGCTTTTCATCTCAAGTACTAAAAGCCATCACAGTTTGGGGCTCAGGGGATATGTGTTATCTCCCACAGAATGGAAAAAATGTTCAGAATCTTCAGATCTTATAGTTGGAATGAATCAGCTAGGCACTGTGGCATGCACCTGTAGTCCCAGCTGCTGGGGAGGCTGAGGCAGGAAGATCGCTTGAGCTCAGGAGTTCAAGGCTGTAGTATGCTATAATCAGGCCTAGAAATATCACTGTATTCCAGCCTGGGCCACACACTGAGACTCCATCTCCAAAAAGGAAAAAAAAAAAAAAAAAAAAAAAGGAATCAAAGTGTGTCATTTTGTTCAAAATTCTAACTAATGTAAACCACTTTGTACACTATCCCTGCAGCTGGTCATCGGATATCCAACATTAATATTTCTAGTAACAGGTTTTCACTACTTGCAAGACAGGTCACTTGGTTACTTGTCAAAGTAGAAAAATTTTCTCTTTCCTTAGCTTCAATGGAATCTATCATTCTTATTATCAAGCTATTTCTCTGGATAATCTTTCTGATTCTTCTTTGATGGTACTGTAAACCCAAAAAATTAGTAACAGGTCTCACTTAATTTAGAAAGTTTATTTTGCCAAGGTTAACACAGCCTCAGGAAGTACTGGCGACACGTGCCCAAGGTGTTTGGGGCACAGCTTGGTTTTATACATTTTAGAGAGACATGAGACATTAATCAATATATGTAACAAGTACATTGATTCTTTCCAGAAAGGCGGGGACAACTTAAAGCAGGGAGGGGCTTCCACGTCACAGGTAGGTAAGAGACAAATGGTTGCATTCTTTTGAGATTCGTTTGATATTGTGAATCAGAATATGCATCTATCTCAGTGAGCAGAAGGATGAGTTTGAATAGAATAGAAGGCAGGTTTGCTCTGAACAGTTTCCAGCTTGAATTTTCCTTTTAGTTTAGTGATTTTGAGGGCCCAAGATATTTTCCTTTCACAGTACTTTTACTGTTATTCAGGGTTATGATATGGTCCTCCTTCCCTTCTGAATCTACACATCCTCCATAATTCATTTCTCTGATTCTTAGGATTCAGCTTCAAATTCTAACATATACAGAACCATCATTTTTTTTCTGAGTTTCAGATCTACTTATCTCTCTGGCCACTGAATGGTATCATTTGAAAGTTTTTAAGCCTTTAAAACTCAATACGTCAAAAAAAAATTGTTATGTTATACCACATACAAGGTTGTCCCCATCTGTGGCTGCTTTCTCAGAGAATAATATCAACAGGTCAAGGCAGATATATGGGCGCTTTCCTTAGTAACTCCTGCCCATTTTCTCAATCACTGCCTGCTTCCAATAGCCAAGACCTCCCATTTCTCCTTTCTAAATAACTCTCACATGAAGTGTTAAGAAGCCGTAGTCCGTAGGTGCTAAGAGTTCTTCTATCTTGAGGAGACTTCCTGGCTTTGAATCATGGTTCTATCACTTACTACCTTAATCTCTCCTTGGTTGAAACCTCATTGTAAAATGGGGCCCATGAAGCACATTTAATTTAAATGGGTTTTTGTGGGTTATTAAAATCAAATTCTTGGAACAGTGCATGGTAGATGATAAGCACTTTATGAATCTTAATTATCCTTTTAATTTTTTTCTTCTGTCAATTCCCATTGGAATCTTTCTAGATAATATCTTCCTTCTTTCTCAAGTGCTATCTTACAATAACTTCTCTAAAAGTTACTGGTATTCAAAGTTCTTATCTGGTTCCTTCCATCCAGACCTCATACAAAAGTCAAAATAGGTTTATTGTGTTAGTAAGAACCACTATGACCCCACCCACCACCCCCGTGGTTGCTAGTAGTATAAATTCTAGACTCCTAAAGTTCAAGTCCCAGTTCCTTAATATAGTTGCCCCCGCATTGTATTATCTATCCTCTAATTACCTTTTCCACTTCATTATGGACCACCTCTTCCCTTGCTTACTGTATTCCAGTTCTTTGAATCATTCATGTTCTTTCTTATCTCTGGGTTGACTATTGCCCTTCCTGGAATACTCTTTCCACCCTATCAAGCCTCCATGCTAGTACTTCCACTCTTTTCAATTATGCTACTCTAGTATGTTTCAGTTTTACCCAGTTCTTCCTTATTGTAGCATCTTTGGTATGCAGAATAATTGATAATTTTCTAGTCTGTAAAATATCCCAGGAGATACTGTTATCTCTAATAGGACAAAAATGAGTGGCTGGTACAGGGTAATACTTAATAAACACTAGGTTAATGAATGAATACATTTTAACTAAAAGCTGCCAGCCTTTTTTTTTTTTTTTTGCATTTGTCTAAAATTTTCCAGTTTATTCACCAATTCTGTTATGACTTCCAACATCTGAATACCCTACTACTCAACAAACTCCGGGTAAATTTCACAGTGCTAACAAATTGTGTGTCCCAATCTTAGTCAAACCATTATAAAATACTGATAATTCTGATCCTCTGCTTATATAGGAATTGGTGTTCTGTGTGTTGTTTACATGACTTACTCTGGTCACAAGCTCTGAACACTTCCAGAAACTTGCATTGGTAAATGTTAGAACTTTACACGGACACTAAAAGATCCCATTTCTCTTTCTTAGGTGGCCTTTCATCAGACACACAATGTGTTCCTAAATGTATTTTGGGGAAAACTAACTCCACAGGTTCCCAATAGCATTCATTTAAATGAAGAATATGACACAATCAAATAAAATTGGGAAATACTGAATTAAAATAGCTTCTTTACTACAGAAATTCACAAAGCTTTGAATGTATTAATGAGTACTGAGAATATCTGAGCTGGTGGATAAAATATGAAGCTTTTCCCTTAGCTTGACTTGACCTTTGACCCCTTCTTGTGCAAAGTACGTTTTGGGACTAGTGCAAAACCAGCTTGTGAAATGCTTTTTCTAAGCAATAGATCTACTTGAAAACATTGACATTCTGTAGAAAACTTAGTTAATTTAAATCTTCTATGATCTTACTAAGAAATATTTTAATACCCCACGTGTCTAAAACAGAAAAGCAAACCATATAGTCTTTCCTCATAAACTCATTTGGAGTTCAGACCTACCCATAGTTCCAGCTAATCTTTCCTTCAAGCATTCATTTGCTAGAGTAACCTGGCTATTTTTATTATGTACTTTTTCTTCTTAAAATCAGTTGGCTCACTCTCATAGATATCTTGCAGCTATTTGTTTGTGTGTGTGTTTATGCATTCTTGGCTGCTATAGACAGAATTGTGTCTCCCTAAAACTCGTATGTTAAAGGTCCTCACTTCCAAAGTGACTGTATTTGGAGATAGGGTCTAGAAGGGGGCAGTTACAGTTAAATGAAGTAATAAGAGTGAAGAATTGATTTGAGGATTAATTTCCTTGTAAGTGGAGATACCAAAGAGATTGTACTCTCTCTCTACCTTATAAGGACACAGAGAAAGGGGAGCTGTCTGCAAACAAGGTAGAAAGCCGAAACCTCCTGGGAGCTTGATCTTGAACTTTACAGCCTCCAAACTGTAAAGAAAATATATTTCTAAATATATTCCTATTGTTTAAGATTATGGCATTTTGTTATGAAAGTCAGAGTAGACTAATATAACTACCTAATTAATCCTCACATCAGTTATCCTCAGTTGTATTTCCTCCTTTAACTAAAAACAAGTGAATATCACCCAGAAGGGTTATAGCCAAACTCAAGAATTTGGATGTTTTGATTCCAGGGATTTGTTATGACATAGTTCTTCCATTATTTTCAGTAGAACAGTTTTCTTAACTAGTACAAAATCTGAACTCATGTCTAACCTCGTTTTTATTCTTATGTCATTTTGAAAAGGAAACAATAATGAATAAAGTAAGTCTAAAATTTATTCTAACACTATAATCAATTTCCTGGTTTCTATAAGGAAATAACTATGACAGGATGAGCCAAGGTTCGTGTTGGTCTTTCTTTCTTCCCTTCCGGCAAGCATTACTATTACCTGTCTGAGGGGCACCTCTGGCCCAGAAAGCAGATGAATGATTGACATCACCCAAGCCCAGTGACTTACCAGGAACTTGTTAACTCAGAAAATAAAGGCCCTCCACATTTTCATGCCCTTTTTGGTGATTTGTTTTGATTTTAAAATGCCTTACACTTTAGAAACAATGAGTCTAATCTCCAATGGAACAGGAATGTTGTCTATGGAGAGATCTACTTCTCATTCACGATATCAAATTTTCATCATTTTAATTCTTCATTTTCATTTAATCCAGGTGTATTTGACATTTACTTTATTGTTAGAGAGATTAAAATATATTGTCTTTGATTAAAAAAATCCACATGCATCTCAGAAATAGGTGTACATTGTATCATTTGTAAATGTAGAAATTGTTATCTGCAAAGGTACATGCTTTTCTTGATGGCCAAAGAAAGAACATTCCTTAAATTAACATTTCCCAAATGAGTTCTGCAGAAAATTAGTTCTGCAGGATTTTTTTTAGATATTAAATTAAGGAAGGATATTGTAGTTTAATATGTTTAGAAAACTCCAAGTTAAACAAAGTTAAATGGGTTTCTTGACTGCAGTATATCTGATATTGTTTAAATGTTAAATTGCCTTGTGAGTTTCCAAAGGGAGCATATCATATGCAATATTTTCTGAATTTAATTTGATCATATAAACCTCTTTTGTTGTTGTTACTGCTGCTGATGTTTATTTTTCACTTCTTTGCTTTCACAGAGAGCATAGTCTGTTAGTGTTACACAGCATGTTTTAGAAAATGCTCTTTATGTAAAGGTATGAATCTTTCATATTGCGTGAACATATAAAACTACTACCTGTTTTAAATTAATTCTTATTTTAAAGATTAATTTAACATTAAATTCTAAGTAAACATTAAATGCAAATTTTGAGTCTTCATACAGAGTCATCAACCTAAACAGATAGAAGTATCTACACCTATGGCAGTGGTTCTTAAAGTGTAGTCCACACACAGCAGCCTCAGCATCACCTGGGGACTTAGAAAGACATTCTCAGACCCCATATCAGACCTGAATCAGTCATGCTGGGGTTAGGTCCGCCAATCTGTGAGTAGAGGTACAATAAGATGTGAAGTTAAACCGCAGTTACACCTAAACATATACCGATCAGGCCTCGTTCTAAGCTATTTCTTTATTTCATTTTAGAATCAGTAAAGCAAACTCAGCATTACAAAGAATATTTATGAAAAAAAGTTAATCAGAATGTTTGGATAATTGATTGTTCCAATCTGTATTCTGTCACATTCACAATTGCTTTTAGGCATGGTTTTAATGCCCTTGCTCTATAAATACTCCATGAGACTCCTCAACTTTGAAATTACAACCTGCATAGCCTTCAGAAGTTCAATAAACACTATAGTGTAAAATCAAATTACTAATTAGAATAGTCTTCAAATAAAGCATAACTTTCTTTAAGAGGGCTCTTTAACACTTCAACGTAAAAACTAAGTAGAATCAACATAATTCCTGACTTCTAGAAGAAAGTGAAAAAATCTTTATATTAGCTAGGGTCACAATTCACAGTTACACTCTTCTACGTTAAGGAAGAAGGATTCTGGGGCAATCAGTTTGCATAGCAAAGCACAAAAATTAACAAAAAAAGGGATGAAAGTGACCTCCATAGACAAGTTTGTTCCCTATCATTTATAGGCCCAGAAGATAATTTATCCTGAGTGTTGTCTAACAGAAGTTTTTCATCCTCCTTGGTTACACCAGGGTTGCGGGAAAAATAATTGACTTTTGGGCTTAAGTGATGAATAATCCTATTTTCTTCTTAAGCCTTTTGTTGAAATACCACTACACACACACACACACACACACACACACACACACACACACACACAGTTTTATCTGAAAACTTGCTTGACCCTTCAGACAATATCAAACCTGAATTTTTCAGCTGAGGACTTTTCCAAGCCTACTAAAGTAATTTGGTTTGAGTTTTTGTTTGTTTGCTTGTTTTAATCATAGATTTCTGGAGCTCAGTGTAAACTTTTTCCGGCATATGTAAATTACATTTTAAATAAGTTCTTTGAAAATTTTCATATAAATAGGACACAACATTTTTTATAATGCTATCTGTTTTGCTAGTAGTTCACTTATTTCATATTAACCTTGAGGCAACTGTTGGCCAAATATGGCAGTTTTAAATAACATGAAGATTCTTATCTATTTATGACTTTTTTGGTTATAAGAAACAGAACTAAAACTGAAGCTGACATCAGCCAAATTTGATCGAGATTTTTCATATGTGACCTCTCATAAATCAACTCTGGAAGGGGTGGTGTGGTGGATATGGTATATGGGGGACACTGGATAGATAGAGAAGATGAGAAGGATTAAGAGAATCCTTGTAATTTGGAAAGACCCCCACCAAAAAAATCCTTGTAATTTGGGAAGACATATTCCAAATGTATTGAATAGTTTCTGAAAACAAAATCATAATGCCAAAGAATTATCTTTAATTTTTAAACTTATGGTAAATTGATTCAACTTGAATGGTTAAGAAAATACATGTAACCCAGAATATAATATTAAGAGGAAAGATACCAGAATTGAACAGCAATAGCCATGTGTTCCAACATGAAAAAAACTTCCCTCGATTGAGTTTTTCTTTAATGTGACATACTATTTGTATCATTTGGGATATAATTTAACTTCAAGCCTTATTTAAAGTGGTAGTAAAACAGAACTTCTCTGAGGGAGAAAAAACAAAACATGTTCAGTAGTACTCTGTGCTAGTTTGCTGTGATGTGATGGTATTTACAAGGCTCTTTCGTTATTAATTCAGCAGAATTTGGAATTAAATGTATGGCAGCTATTAACTTGGATCTGGAACACTCAGCAGGGCCACTATAAGTGAGAAGGCCTTAAAATATGAAACTCGTCCAAATAAAGGGTGACATAAATTTTGTAGCATAATTTAGTTTTAAAAATAAAACTAAGCAAATTACACCAGTGGACACATTAGGAGAATGTCCACAGTTAGAGAATTGCTAAGATGTAGCATTATAACACGAAAGAATTTATGATAAAATGTCTCAACTGATGTGCATGCAGTGATCTCCTTTGTTAAAAAATGGGGATGCTATCCATCTTCCTCCTAGATAGTAACCAATTTCCACATAGTTCTTTCACTTCTATAAGATCTGACAACCTATAACCCTTCCATGGATACTTACTTTTTCTCATATTGTTATATAATTTTATTAGAGTAAGGTCACATATCTCTGAAAATAATTGTGAAATGTATTGGGGCATGTATTAGTCCATTCTCATGCTGCTAATAAAGGCATACCTAAGACTGTGTAATTTATAAAGAAAAGAATTTTAGTTGACTCACAGTTCAGCATGGCTGGGGAGGCCTCAGGAAACTTACAGTCATGGCAGAAAGGGAAGAAAACACGTCCTTCTTCACATGGCTGGAGCAAGGAGAAGTATGAGAACCAAGCTAAGGGGGAAGCCCCTTATACAACCATCAGACCTTGTAAAAACTTACTCACTATCGCCAGAACAGCACAGGAGTAACCACCCCCATGATTCAGTTACTTCCCACTGGGTCCCTCCCACAACATGTGGGGATTATGGGAACTATAATTAAAGATGAGATTTGGCTGGGGACACAGACAAACCATATTAGGCATAAACCACATCTCATATTCCTTTTCTACACTTCATAGGGCCTTCCTATCTGACCATGGAACGCACAGAAAACACTTGATAGATATCAACTGATTCTTATTGAGGTACCCTGATATAGATTAGAAGCATTCCACAATATACAGATAAAGCACTCAGCATTAGGTGGGCTGTGGTATACCAACCACAAAATAATATGTTTATTTTTCAATATTTTTTTCTTTTATTGATAAAAACTACACAAAAGCTAATTGATAATTAATTTAAAAAGCAATGTTACACATTATCTTGTGTTTAGAAATGCATCAGCTTGGCAGTTTCATTCATCGAGCCCATGGTCATGGCTCTCTTATAGCCTTAGTCCATGTGAGAATGATTCTGCTTGTCTTCTCATTCAACGATCTTCATGGCTCTCTCAGACATCCTACACGGTGAGGGCTGCCAATGGGACAAAACAAAACTCCTTCTATCATGTCCCGTATATGGCATTTGTCATGAAGGATCATTCACCCAGACTTATTGGGTTTTCCAGTAGTTTTGTCAAACTTTGTGGTCGACTTTCTCTGTGGTCCGTGGTAAAGCACATTTTCTTTTGGTACAACATAAGCTTTAATGCTCATGTTTTGTATTAGAAACTTGATCAGGAAAGAAAAAATAATAAAATAAACAAAACAAGAACAGACAGCATTTTTAAAGAAGAAATAAATGAAAGCAATTTAAATAAAATCTGTGAGAGTTACACACACCTAAAGAGGAAAACTGTTGTTTCCCTAGCTTCCCACCCACCCCTGTTTATTTGCTCCCCTGTGGTTCTCCAGCCCAGGAACCATGCAGTGTAGAAAAATCAAATATACAAACAAACCTATATGTAGCTAGGGTGAAATCTATTTTTTATAAGAACTTGACACTCTTATTATTTACATCCGGGAGCATTTTTGTTTGTTCGTTTTATGTTTTAAAGCAAAGAAAGTTCTGCAGTCCTCCCGGTAATGCTGCAGGTGCATTCGCTGCCTTCTTGAAGCAGTTTTGTTTGTTTTTTCTTTTTCTTTTCTCTATGCCATAAATGTTTCAACAGGAACAGTGAGCTTGCTCGATTGCACAATTGTGTACACCCATTCTCCTTTAAGATGAAGGCCCTCCCTCCCCCCATGGAGCTCCCCAGTGAGGAGCTGGCTTCAGCGTTAGTTTGCAATTCTCTCAAGGTAGATGGTTGGTGCCGCCGACCTGGCGATGGTCGCGATGAAGCTGTGGTCTCGCCCCAGCTCCAGGCCGGGGCTTTCGTCCAGCTCTGGAGACACTGTCTCATAGCCCTTGGTGACATGGAGTGGCTGGTGGGCCTGGCAGTACCCCATCACAGGTTGGTCATAGCTGTAATATGGCAAGGGCTTCACGTGGTGTGGTATCTAGATATAAGAAATAGAAAGATTGGTTGATTATAAAGTTGCTTTGGAAAGATAGGACAACACTCATCAGATTGTATTTTTGTTCTCTTTCATGCTGTTTCAAGTCATCAGCTACAGATTCAATTACAAATAAACATTAACAAAATCATGATTACTATTTAACTCAATATTGTTTTGTCAGCATATTGTGCGTATATACTTTGTACATAAAACAATATCTTGCAACTTTTCATTGCTCTAGCTAGCTAGCTAGCCATTGCAATAACAGAAAGTTAGAAACAACCTAAATGCCCAAGGAATTTTAAAATTGATTATGTAGATCCTATATTTGAATGTAGATCTTAACAATATAGGGGAGGATCTATCTGTTGTAATATGGCAAGATATGGTACTAAGTGGAAAAAAAATTAAGGTGCAAAAGAATGTATGGTATGATCTATTTTGTGTAAATAAATATATTTACACTTTTACATATATATAAACATATATATAACTTTTTATTTGATATCTATACACAATTGAAATCTTTACTATCATATGTAACTTTTATTTAGTTTTAAAAAATAATCACAATTTCCCATATATTAATTCTAACGCTTTGTCACATATCAACACTGGACCAAAGAACTCTGGAATCATGGGAGAAGGCACATCTTTATGTTCATAATATGTAATGTCATTATTGGTTTTCAAGGTAACAAGCCAAATGTATGTCTAATGTTAGCATAATAGACTTGAGTAATGGTCTGCAGAAATTCCTTTAATATAAAAAGCAGAAAATATCAGTTATAATAATTTTGAAGTTTGGTGGAGCTTTTTATTAAACCACACATTTCTGATAAAGATAAATGTATTCTAAATTTAGAAAAAAGCAAATGAGGCTTGCTTACTTCTTGCTCTCATGTTAGAATATTTCTCTTACTTGTGAGATACAATTTGACACTCTTGAACAATCCACAGAGGAGAAAAGTGCAAAGGCTCCATTGCCCTGTAAGGTTAGATATTGTGGCAGTTTTTAAACTATTGACTCTCAGCTCCAACTTCCCTTCTGTGGTTGCTTTTAGGATGCTGAGGTTGGGACTTTGAAAACCATGTATCTGTTTTACTAGTGGTTTCCTGTTAGGCTTTGCCAATGGAGGGAGATGGCAAGGCTTGGCAGGGAGAGGGAATTGCTCCCATTGTTGGTTTCCTCTTTTGTTTCTCCCTGCTCCAGGAATTTATCGTAATGGCACGTCTTCATTCTGGCTATATCAATTTATTCCCATAGCAGCAGGTGCTGCCTCTTTGTAGTATTTCCAACACTTGCAGTACATCAACACTTGCAGTACATCCAACATTTGATCTCATCAAGCCCTCCTCAGAGACACCAACGCTAGCACCAGAGGGGTTTGAGGTTCATCACCACAAAGCCTCTCCTCCAAGCTTTTAAGTCTTAATGATCTTCCTTTTGTTGCCTCAGCCCCGAAGACGGTAGGGGTGGTAGCTACTTCCTAACATTGCTGTTTCTGTGATACCATGGCAATATCTTAGCCTTTGCATAAATTTGGTTAATAACTCTATATCCACTTAGCATCCTTTCTAAAAATTCTTTCTTAAAATAACTGATATTGTGTCAGTCTCCCAACTGGACTATGTTTGAATCCTTCTGTATCTAAAAGTGCGGAAATTAAGTTGTTTTGGTTTTATAATTTACTAGAGTTAACCACCAGAGGTCTTATGGCTCCCTATACTGCAAGGAGTTAACCAGTCTTAAATATAATTTAGCAAACTTATTTTTAGAAGTCATTCCTCTGTTTACTATGCAAGTTCCTCAAATGCTCTTAAAACTAGCTCTAGTATTTTCTTGCTGGTATTTTTATTAATGTGATTAATACAACTTTGACACAAGTTCACTATCTATTTGTATGACAATTATGTTTTTAACACTTCTCTGCTTATTAAGATGAAAGTCACCTCCTCACAGTTTTTAAAACTTAGATTAAAGCAATGTTTTCTATGGGCGATTGCAACTCATTAGTAGGTTATGAAATCAATTTTGTGAATCCAAATAAGCATTTTAAAAAATTAAATTAGCTAGAATAGAAAGTATCAGAGTATAGAGTAAAGATAAGTTGTTCATAAGAGTTTTGTCTTAAATTTACGTGTGGGAACATCAATGTGTGTACTGGGTCACATTTTGAATTTTGAAAATTGGGAATCATAGTAGAACATGCTTTTGAAAAAATACTTGATCAAAGCACATATTCAGATTACAATTTATTTTACAGGGACTGACAATAGCCTAAATTCTGTTTTTATTATTCATTTCTATTAACTCGCATAATTCACTGCTTTTCACAATGAATTGGAAAATTAAATTAATATGTAATGCTTTGTTTCTGATTTGTTGTTGTTGTTTTACTTCTAAAGGAGGGTAAAAACTATTTTCAGGAAGTCTTTTATGAAATAATAACAAGAGAATTTCTCATCAAAAAAGTTATTGATAAAATCTTGAATATACCATTCTATTCTTTAAAAAGGAGAATTGCAAAAAATACATACTAGGTCAGAATTGTGATGGATGAAGTGATGTTTTAAAAGTTGAACCTTAATTTCTGTGCTGACAGAGAGAGCTAGGAAGAAACTGTAAAGTGACATGGCTGAATTACTAGATACTAAATAAAAGTTAGCCCTACTCTACCTCACCCCAAATTGATTGCTTTGTTTTGTTTTTATTATTTCTTATCAGTGAGACCTCTTTCAATCAGTACAGGTTCAGACGTAAAATGTTTGTCAGCAGGATCTATTTTAGGAAACCTCATAGGATTTTTCAGTGTGTCAGATTCCTGGAGATATGTGTGATTGGTGTCGTGGGTCACTTAAACTCCGAGAAAGCATCGAAATGTAAGAAGACACTTTGTGCTGACATTTCAGCAGGGAGAATGTTTTGAAAAAGGACTTCCTAAAAGTAACATAGCCCATTCGTACTCTCTTGTTAATGGGTGAAGTAGCATAACTTGAAAATCACATAAAAAATTCAGCAAATTATTTCCAAATGGAAACAACATTCACTGATTATAGAACATTTGTTCTACACTTTCACTTAAATAAATGACTGATTTTCTGCAAATTAGCCACATTACTAAAAGACATCAACATGAACATTAAACATGGGTTGTGGTGTTGTTCACCATCTTGTAGCACTGTCAATGGTCTTCACAAAGAGGAGATACTTGAATTCACACACACATACAGAACAGTGAATGTGAGATGAAATCAGGACCTTAGGGATCTTTTGGCACAACCAGGTGAATCTACAGATGAAAATAAGTAGCTCATAAGTGAACATTGTTGAATTTGCAATGTTTACTTAAAGCCTTTTAATTTAAACTATAGTGGGAGAGAACAATTTCATAGCTAATAAATCATGGTATTTGTCTTCGAATTAAGTTGACTTAAAAGTCAAGGGACCTGCATTAACTGCAAAGCTTTAGGTTTACATATTACACCATTTCTGAACTGAGCAAATTTGTTTTGCTATTACAATTGTAGTTTATTTTTTTACAACACACAAAAAAAGGGGGGCTTATGTCATATTCTCTATTGTAATTGAGACAGGCTTAAAATCTCTTGGAGAGTAAAAACCATTGTAAACTTCCCTCCTGCACAACAGACCAATAGCAAGAATTCAATAGCCAAGTGCATTGGCAAGCTTTGAAAGAGCATCTGAAATGTTTGCTCTTTTACTCTTCAAGTCTGTTCTATAGGGCACTACGTAATCAACTGAATTCCTGGGTTCTGAAGAGCTTAGAGGCTGAGGTCTTGTACTTTATAGTAATAGTGTACAATACATTAACCACCTGGGTCCCTGTGTGTGTCATTGTTTCCTTTCCAGTAGTCAAAACAAAGTATCCTTAAGTTTTGCTTAATTCAGATTTGGTATTTTTGTAAATGTGTTCTCAGAGCCTCTCCAAATGGTTCTGTGTTCCATCAGCTCTCTGATGAGCTCCACTCTGTAGCACAGCAGAACAACACTATTTAAAGATGTCCTCGTTAGCACACTTGACTGCTCGTTGACTGCATTGGAAGCTGTACTTTATTTACAGATAATGGATGTGGAGCATAGAATTTTAAAAACACATAGAGAAATATATTCTACTATCCTGAAATTCTGCCATTTGATACTCTGAAGTATATGAGCACTTTAACATAAATCACATTAAATTTTTCTTTCATGCAGAGATAGTTTAAATCTGAAGTAGGTTGTGAAAAGGAGGAACCATTATGACTAATTATAAGTCACTTTAATCCTTTTGAGTTTCAAGTAACTCCTCTGAAAATAGGGATAATAGTGACAACTCATTGACCTCTATAAATTTCAGAAAATGCTGACAGTATTCCCTGATACTGAAAAAAGAAGGAATACACTGAAGGGACATAGTCACACTCTGGTTTTACTCAACACTGACAGTGTCTTTCTTGAAAGGTGACATGTCTTTTGTCTTACAGTTTCCATTTAGAGAGATGCTAGCACATGATGGCTCACAGATTGGCTCATTAACAAGCCCCTCAGTCCTATTTTCTGTGCTAAGAAGCTTAGAAACTTTTGTGTATGTTCTGGTTTTCCAAAAACTTCATTTCTCATTTGGCCAGAGTATTTTTTTCTTCAAATACAATGAAGAAAGTTAAACGTGACACATTTTTTTCAATTATACGGGTTCATAGTGTTAATGATTCAAAAAGAGAAGTCAGGGAGAGAGCGTATTTTTCAATGTTGGGAGGCAGGATAATTATAGAGGACTATGTGGAGTTTCACAATCTGAAAATTGATTCAGATCCCATAATTCTACATCTATCATCATTATATTTAAAGTGAGAAATGAACGTGTCTGTGTAGTAAATGTGAGAACAATGTGAAATAGACTCTTGATATATATGATCATGAAAGGCTTTTGAAGTTCAGTTTTGCTATGAGCATGCAATTCCAATATTGTGACCCTCTTTTCTCAAAGGTAGTAGCATTAGTTGTAAGTCGTTTAAGAGTTGGATCATTTTAAAATTACTACGGACTATCATTAGTCTTATTTATTAACTTTTCATGAACATTGTTCACATTTCAGCATGAGTTCTTTCAACTGAAGTCATAAAAGTAGATTTTCAATTTTCTAAATGACATTTGGTCCCTAATTTTCAGAATTAAAGGATAGTGTCTAACTACTCAGGCCATTTACAAAGTACCACCATATAAATCCAGATGAAGAATTCAATGCAGTTGAATTGCTTAATGAAGATAGACACTTCACTTATTGGAAGTAAAATTAATTTTAAAATGAATATCCATAGCTAAATGAATATATAACTTAGCTGTTATTCTACTGACTATATTAGTATGTGACAACAATGCACAAGGAATAAGTATATGTAAACAAGTTTGGGTAGTGGATTTTTTCAAGAACTTTTATTAAACTGATAGAACCTCAACTCATTTAACTTAGACAAAAGAGAAATTGAATTGGCTCATAGAATACAAGACAGGATATAATGGCTAAACTAAAGGATGAGCAAAGACAGCACTGAGTATTAGGAACAACTGAACCTAGGAACACAGTGTCATCAGGGTTCTGTCAGGGTCCTGCTGATCAAACGTGCCCGATAGTTTCAGCATGTTATCTTCATATCCTGGCTGCCAAATGGCTTCCTACACCTGACAGACATGTAAGTGTGAAAACTCTCAAGTTTTATGTATTCTACTCATGGTAGATAACATTATGGCTTCAGTTATTTCTAGCACCCCTCACCAATAGGTGAGGTGTCTACTTTCCTTTGCCTAGAATACAGGCTGGCCTCGTAACTTCTCTTGACTGATATAACACAGTGACGGTGACATTTTGTGAGTTCCAGGAGCCTAACCTATCTAGCCATTGCTCTGTGAATATGCTTGGGTTATTTTGCCAGAGGATGGAGGTTATGTGGAGTGACTGGCATCTTAGACCAGCCAGTCTCCGCAGTACTCACGGGAGCTCATCACAAGCACATGAGCACAACAGCAAAGTCCGCAAAAGGCCCTGGATAAGCAGAATTGCTCAGCTAAGCCTAGCTCATATTGCCAACCTCCACAGACTCAAATATATGTTTTCTGTTGTAAGCTAATCAGTTTTGGTGTGGTTTGTTATGCAGTAAAACCAACAGCACAGCTTCCATTACCAAAGGGGACTATATTATGTGGTCCCTGGTACCACGTTCATAAATATATGAAAAATCTTGATTATTTTATCTTAGTAGTCTATCCCTGCACCATTTTACTATACTTACCATGTTCAATATTTATATAGATTAAGTTGAAGTAACTTCTCAGTTCTGGTCATGGGGAGGAAGTTTTGCAAAGATAAGACAGCTCTCATACAATTAAATTTGATTATTCTGATGACTAGAAAACTTATTTTACAACACTATTTTGAGAAAGTACCTTAAGTTCAAAAGTTAACTGTTCTGTATTAAGATGGAAATTTGAGTCCTGAACTGTGATTACTAACTCCAATTTCCCATTCCAATTAGTTTTGTAAAATGAAGTGTTTTTAGTTTTTTGTGTTTCTTTTTTCATCACCAAACTAAAATTCTTAGAAACTTCTTCAAGACAGAGAGGACAATATATTAAATGAAAAATGTACCAGTGAATCGTTCGATGCAGCTATAGAAAAAAACTGGAGAAAAATTATTTGCAAAACAATGAATCTGTCACTAGCATGGCATATCCAGGTCTGGTAAAAAAGGAGAAAAACGCAGAGTTTTGAGCAGTTCTCTGAACCTGTGTAAAATGAGGGAGAGCATTGGAGTTATAGGAAGAAAAGGAGCCTTGGCCTTACTCACAGGGTTCATGGTGTAGAATACTAAAGAAAGCAAGGGCATATCTGAACCAGGAAACTCACATTCTATTTGTAAACTAGAATTAAACTAAGTCCCCCAAACTGACTGAACAGACCCTCTTTTGGCCCAGGAGACCTCGAAAAAAACTGGGTTCCTGGCCATGGAAAAACAGGAGGTCAGACATGCCTCATTACACCCACTCCCTGGGGAAGTTTAAACACAAGTGACCAACATTGATGTTAAAATAGCTATAAGACTGAAAGAACAGATGCTTTGTGGCAATAAGATACCAAATTATAGGCAAGACCTAAGGCCATGCCAGGCAAGGATTAAGTCATGCACCCCTACAGATCATTTTGACCCAGTATGTTGTGGTTTGCTCTCACAGCCTGACTCTGGCATGGTATCACATGATAATTGGTAGACTTCTTTATCTTAACTTAAACATTCACTTTTATGAACTTCATGTTTTTAGACATAGCTTTGTTCCTTTAATCAATTGCAAATTAAAGAATCTCTGAACTCACCTATGTCCTGTAAGCCCTGGCTTCAGTATATTCTGCCTTTTTAGGCCAAACCAATGAATGACCTCCATGTATTCATTCATGAGTTTGCCTGTGATGTTTGCTTCCCTAAATTTTATAAAAAAGAGTTGCATTCTGACTGCCTAGTGACCACTTACTCAAGGCTTCTTGGGTTTATCTCTTCCCCAGGCTGTGCTCACTCATATTGGATTAGAATAAACCTCTTTGAAATATTTAAAACAGTTTAATTTGTTCTATCATCATATTTAAAGAAGAGGGTAATTCTTCAAGTGACTTCCTAAAACAAAATCTCTTTCCCTACTGTTTTATTTCTTGTTGCTCATCTGCCTTTACCAGTAGCAATTTTTCTTTCTCCAGTGTCATAGTCAACTGGTTCATTAATCAAACCAAACCTCTCTTTAAATAGAGGCCCATGCAATGTCTGAGCTCCTAATAGTTGATAAACACAAAAATTTCCCTCCCTAAAGGGAAGCCATAGTAGTGAAAAATCTCCAGAAATAAGAAAAATTCAAGAATTTGAAACAAGATGATGAAGGCAAGATTTACTAAAAATGAATGAAAATAGAAACAATTTAAAAGGTATTCTCATTGAACTCCCTCATCTAAAACATTGCTTAGATACCTAGTAGATTTTCACATATTTGTTGAATGAAAGAACAATAATCATGTCCTTTTTTATTTTGTTTTGAAGATGGAATAAATAATAAATCTAAAAATAATCTATTTAATTTATGGAACAATTCATTAAATTTATTGACATTTATTTTAGAAAATCTTAAAAGGAAAACAAGAAGATAACGGAGCAAATTGATGCCTCATTTCCATTTCTTTTCTTATGGGCTAAAATGTGTATAGTAGATTGAGCATGTAAAATGCATAATACTCAACACACTAGATGTTGGCTTTTTATACTGATTGGAGTATTGGGACAATTTCAAACTTTCATTTTGACAAAAATTTCTCTACAGCATTTGTTTGTCTTGTCCTGTTGTTATACAGAGGTGGGAACGTGTACTATTTGTGCACTCAACAGTTATCCAAATTTTAACTTTTAAGTCAGTCAGGGGATAAGAGAACAAAACATCCACTTCCATCTTTATTGCTCTCCTACCAGGATTTGTTGTCTATGAGGTGCCCAGAGAGTTGATTAAGTTAATGAATGAGGTACTAGCCATCTTTGAAGTTAGCTTTGACTCCATTAACTGAGAAACTTATTACATTAGCAGCACTCTCAGCATTCAGTGAGGTTTTAGGCTAATGAGCTGGATTAATTAGCTGGTATGAATTTCTAAAGGCTTTCCTTCTGTAGCTCCAGCCCCTAAATTAGAAAGAGTAAAGTCTCCCCAATAGTGCATTGTAAGCAAACACCCTATTTAAGTGAATCTATATAAATTTGCCTCCAAAGTACTTAATACAAAATAGAAATGATAGAATTTCCAATCACATAACTTTCTCCTCTGTGAAAAAAATAATTATAGAAGTTTTAATGATGTACAGAAGACGAGTTTCTCCTAAAATGGAAAACAGTGATTATTACTTGGACCCAAATTCCCTCCAGGAAAATTAAAACCATACAAAAGTAAACAAACAGAAACAAATCCTATCAGCCTACACAACAGGATCAATTTCAGATATGTTTGTTTTAATCCCTTCTCAGCAATTTGAAAAAGGAAATGAAAGCAGGAATGCCAGTACTAAGAAGGTGTAATCAGCATTACAGAGTTTTCCATTCAAGTTCACTTGCAGTTTCTCTAATATTCAGAGTAACCTCTTCCAGTTTTCATATGAATTTGTGTAGTCTTCTATCCGGATCTGTATTAAACCATTTCTAGTGCCCTTAACTTGTTTTACGTAAGAACGTGCATCTTGCCTGAGGCGAATGCAACTGATTTGCTTGCCTTTTGCAGATTTTGAAAATATACACACTTCATGACCCCCCTAATGCCTCCAATCTGACAGTGTAGTGGGCATTCAGTAAAACCTAGGAAATCAGTTAACAAATGGAAAAGTGAAATGAAATTCACATGTCAGGGAGGCGATTGGATTTCTTTCTATCATGTACCTCTGTAAAGCAGAATTGCATATCCCATGGTAAAAGTTTAGAACCTACAGACAGACACAGAAGGAAGAAAACTGCAGAGGACACATACATGCTTGATACAGTAAAATGATTACCATGCAAATATAACTTCTTGGAAGACTGGCTGGTCCTCATGAAAAGAGGCATTGAGATGCACATTTAATTACAAAAATGGGAGAAGCCCATTTAGAAAATGCAATTAAAATTTTTATTCTGATTGAATATATTTTGGAACAGCATGGCAAAATGATTCACAAATAATACTGTCTCATATTTTAAATAAAATGTGTAAAGGTCTAGGTTCATACCTGGATCTCTGCCATAGATTGTATACTATTAAGGAGTAATTATATGAAAGTGAATTTGTCCTAATCGTTCATTTATTTATGTATTCATTTCATTATTCACATGGTAAATATTTATCACAGAGGTTGGCAAACTTTTTCTATAAAGGGTCAATAGTAAACATTTTAGACTTGCAACCCACACAGTCTCTATCATAACTACTGTAGTCTGTAACAACCACTCAAGTCTGCCTTTATCGTGAGAGAACAGGCTTGGACAAAACATAAATGAATGAACGTGACTGTTTCCATAAAACTTTACAAACACTGACTTGGGATTTCATTTAATGTTCATGTGTTAAAAAATATTTATTTTCATTTGATTTTTTTGTTTCTAACCATTAAAAAAACTAAAATCATTTAGTTTCTGGGCCAATTTTCTGAGAGTTAGGCCTTGTGTTAGGAGCTGCGTACATAAAGAAGAATAAAGTAAGGGTGCTGTACTCACGGAGTTTATTAAGAACTGACAGAATGAGACAAACCTAATTCCACTTCCCGGTGGTTTAGACTGCATAATACAAATCAGCAAAGCCGAGGTAGAAAAGCACTCCCAGCTGGCGGGCATTGCAGATTTCACTGTGAAGGTCCAGGTCTTCTCTAGAATAAAGCTCTCAGTTCATCCCAGACAATGAGCTGGACTCACGTAACCTTGGTACTTGGAAGTCAGACTTGAACCTTCAGATGGGAGTGCTGAAGTCACTATTCAGGTCATTTTGATCAAACATGATCTGGCAGGATAAAAGCACACTGACCTTTTAGAGACGATCTTACAGAGACACTCTTAAGCCAGCAAACCTGCCCCTGGGTGTATGATGGCTTATAACTCAAGGCCTGGGAGAACTTTGGTCATTTTGTAAAAGGGGTCAGGTTCACGAGTTATCTAATCATAAACAATGTTTTTTTTCCCCACTTATTTTATGTATGTGTGTATGTGTGTGTGTGTGTGTGTGTGTGTGTGTGTGTGTATGTAGAAGTTAAAAATGAGCCTTCGTTTTATTTCTCAATTTTCCCAAGCCTTTTCCTCCTGTACTTGGACTTTTGTATTCACTATTCTCTTTGCCTGGGATCTCCTTCTTCCCCCCCATTTTTTTTGCAGTGGGCTTGAGTTTCAGTGTAAATGTTATGCTTCTGGAGGGGCCTTCTCTAACTACCTGTTTAAAATGTCACCCCACCCTGATTCACATATGTAAACCATTTCCTGTTTCAATTCCTTGTTTATTTTCTTCATAACATTTTTTAAAAAGTTAAATATTCTTAGTGATGCTTATGTTTCTCCTTTGCTAATAGTTTACCCCAACGTAAGCTCCACGATGTCAGAGAACTTTTATGACAAGTTTGCTGCTGTGTGTAGAATGCTTCAATAAATATATATTATAAGAATGTATGCATTTGAGAGATATTTATTAGAAAATTGAGTTGTATTTGGAAGAAGTTTGCCTCTAAAGCTGTGAGCATCTCCCTTTCCTTTTCCTTTCTCTACTATCTCTCACCCATTCGTACTTTCAAATTAAAACAGGAAATCTAGAATCACAGGCCACCATTTTCAGTCTACAAATATTTGCATACCTGGCATGTGATGAAAGCTAAAGATACTAGAATGACTAAAGCTGTCCATAACCTTTAGGAACCCGTGGTCTAATATGGAATACAAATGTAAGCAGATTTTTGTAACTAATTTCATTTGTGGTGAAATGCCATACTGGAGATGCGTGAAAAGTGGCAAGGAAGGAAAGAAGAGGGAGGAGATGACTGTCAGGTGGTTTCTGAGCCAAAGAATGGGTGCTTATGAAGTTAGCAAGAGACAGACTGGTGCTATGTGTAGCTTCCATATACAGACAGCACTTCTGCTACTGTTGCCCTGGTAGCTGGCCACATATGTACGATAAACAGCCTACTACCCAGGTTGTACATATCAAAAAGCTACTCATTGTCAAATCTTGGTTTATCCAACTCACTCACAACTTGCCCTTGTATAGAATGGAACACCCTCGATCACGTTAGCCTTTATCCTCACCTCCCAGCCCAACAGTGACTTAGTAGTCTTTTGCAAAATAATCATCTCTACCTTCTAATGAGCAGTAAAAACTAACCATAGGCCTGGGGTGTGTAAGGACAGGTCATGAATTTGGTTGCTTTCTCAGCTGCTGCGGGAAAACAAAGCAACCCCTGCCACCCCGATTCAGAAGCCAAGAGGAGCCATTTGAGATTTCTTCAGTCATGCAAGGTGCCTTTAGAGCAGTGGTTCTCAGTCCTGGCTGCAACTTTGACAAATCTGTAGTGATTTTAAAAATACTTATGTCTGGTCCCTATCCCAGATAAATTAAATCAAAATTTCTAGGTTATGGCCCAGGCCACGCTATGTTTAAAAAAAGCATCCCTGGTGATTCAAATGTGCAACCTAGGTTGATAACACCACTTAATGTTAAATTTAGGTTGCTTTTGCCTAAAGATGTAGGCCGAGCACGGAGTACACGGTATGATTTAACTAATTCCCTGTGCCTGTCTGGAGATCGCTTGACTCAAAACAAAGCAGACTGCTTCCCAATAAAAAACCACCAAATGTGGTGTACACCTGTGTTTTTTGAGCCTCCAACTAAACTTTCTTTTTTCTTAAGCTCATTACCACTAATTATTCTGTATCACCAATTTGAGCCTCTTCACTTGGCCCTATTTATATCCTTGTTGGTGATTAAACTGCCATCCTCTTAGTTACCATCAATTTGGTTATGTATATATTCCATTCTTTTGTCTAAAGTTAGGTATAATTCAGTTGGGTAAGTTTAACAGCCATCATTATACACATGTTTTCTAAATAGCTACTTGTAGGTGAATTTACCTTGCATTGATGGCGGAGTGCCCATAAATGTTCAGTCAGCTGGAGAACTCCTTTGGCTAAACACTTTCACAATCTATTTCTTTTATTTTTTTTAAGTAATTTAATTTACTGAGATGGTAGTAATAGCCCATTCCACTCTGCACTATAGGGAAGAAAGGGTATTTTTATCTACTTAAAAGCTAATAAGAACTCTCACTGTTGAAAAATATTCAAACCACCCAATTATTTCCATCAAGCGATAAATTTAAAGGAAAAGAAAAAGAATTAAAACCTCAAAATGTTAGCAAATAAGCAATAACGACAAGCAGAAACTTAGGGGAGGACCATTAAATTTATATCTGCTTTAAAGCAACCTGATGCTCAAATATTAATATGTTAGGGGACTAAAAAAGGATGTCCTCTGACACTGGAAATAATAAGCATTGACACATAGTTCATGAAATTCACCATTTGTGGTAGTAAATCATAGGAGGAGATGATTTGTATGTGTGAGACTACAGAGAATAGCTTGCAAAAGCTGTTCTCAAATCGTCCACTCACCCACCCCCAACTACAGCCGCTACCCATGCCAAAGATCACAGGGCTTATTGACTTGGCTCTAACTGTTATACCACGCTCCAGCATGTACCCGCATGGTCACGTGCTTGCAATTCCCCATTGCTACAGAGTATTACCTTTACAGACTACTTCCAGTAGCTCCTATTTCAGAATGAAGCTAAATTGAATATCTAGATTGTTTGACATACTCCAGGGGAGTTAAATAAATTCATTACGCTGCACTTCATTATTTCTCTTGGCCATCACCCAGAATATAACCTCTTCTGGGCATCTAGATCTCCTCCACACCATTTCTATAATATTATTTTTGTTTTTCTCTGCCCTAATCTTTTTTCTGCTTTTCTTACCAAAAATTCTACCCTCACCTCTCAAACTCTGATTTCATTACTAACTACCCTTCACCCCAAACTACTTTAATGAAGGTGTGCAGCTTCCTCTGCTGTGTATTATGATTTAATTTTATGTGGCTTCCATACGGAAACTCAAAGTGCCTTTTGTCAGGACAGCAGATAATTTGCATTTATCATTCTGAAAACATGTAAAGTCTCCATGATTGTTTTAACTCATCATGCAGCAAAACTCATTGATTTAGACTAATTAAGTAGGCCAGGTGAGGTGGCTAATGCCAGAAGTGCTAGCACTTTGGGAGGCCCAGGTTGGGAGAATTGCTTGAGGTCAGGAATTTGAGACCAGCCTGGGCAACATGGTGGGAACATGGCTCTACACACCAGGGTACAACTCTTTAATGAAAGCTGTAAATTACATAGCATTTTAAAAAACAGAGTTTATGTCATGTGAAACAGGAAGTTTGTGTTTAAATAACATAACATCAACAAGCTACTAGTGTATTTTCACTTCTATCCCCTTGATGGGTAGAGTTTATGTAATATGACTGATGGAAAAGAGAGAACTAATTGGTTGACCAAGCAGAGCCTAGGATGATTGAGGAGAAAAAACAGAAGATAGAATTGCATTCTCTTCCTGTCTATCACCTAGGATTGGGGAAGTAGGAGGCAATGAAAAGGTTTATAAAAGAGTCTGTGACACACTGAACACTAAAGGTGGCATACATATGCTAGGGAGTTTATTCTCCCCTATTCCGGGATGAAAACCAGTGCTCTCAAACCCTTTGTCTAGTTAGTGTCATAACACTCTTTGCACTGTGGACTGATTACTTGTGTCTCTTCAAAGTTATTTTTTAAAGCCTTCACCCCAAATGTGGCTGTATTTGACAATGGGGCCTCTAAGGAAGTAATTAAAGTTAAATGAGGTCACAAGGGTGGGCTCCTGATCTGCTAAAATTAGTGTCTTCATGAAAAGAAATAACAGAGAGCTCTCTCTCTCTGTGCTTGCACAAAAACAATCATGTGAGCACACAGTCTGTGGCCACCCACAATGTAAGAGAAGAGTCCTCAGAATGAAACCTACCTTGATAGCACCTTAATCTTGGACTTCCAGCTTCCAGAACTGTAAGAAGAAAATGTATGTTGTTTAAGCCGCCTAGCCTATGCAGATGAGTTAGGACGATCCAAACATATGAATAGAGATTTTGGTACTGTGAAGTGGAGTGCTTCTCCAAGAAAAGCTCAAAATGTAGGCATGGTTTTGGATCTGGGTCATGGGTAGAGGCCAGAAGAGTTTTGAGGTCCATGCTAGAAAAGCACTAGGTTGTCATGAAGAGTTTGTCGGTAGAAATATGGAAGATGTTAAAGTTAATTCTGGTGAGGAATCACAAATAGAGAAGAGGGTTAGAGCATGTTTAGAAATACCCCTTGCTTCTACCCACTAGATATATTTTATATATATTCTTTTTAGAGAATATATAAACAATCATAAACAGAATGGTGGTAGAGGTATGGATGATAAAGGTCATTCTGGTGAGGTCTCAGAAGTTACGAGCAGATTATTGGTCACCAGAGTCTTTGTAAAAAGAACTCAGATGAATGTGTTATAGTGTTTAGAGGAAGAAAAAAATGTTAATGATGAAACTGGATATTTAGCTAAGGAGATTTCTAAGCAAAATATTGCAGGTGCATTCTGGATTCTCCTGACTGCCTATAGTAAAACAATGAGATACAAGAGATGAATGGAAGAAGAAATTATTAATCAGAAAGAAACCAGAACTTAAAGATTTGGAGAATTCTCAGCCCATGCATATTGCAAAAAAAAAAAAAAGGGATAGAAAGAGAAAGCGTGTTCTAAAGAGAACAATAAGGCTGTGACTGGACCATTACTTGATAAAGTGATTATAGAATTATATAAACTGAGGCCCGGCACGGTGGCTCACATCTGTAATCCCAGCACTTTGGGAGGCCGAGGTGGGCGGATCATGAGGTTAGGAGATTGAGACCATCCTGGCTAATATGGTGAAACCTCATCTGTACTAAAAACACAAAAAAATTAGCCGGGCGTGGTGGCGGGCGCCTGTAGTCCCAGCTACTCGGGAGGCTGAGGCAGGAGAATGGTGTGAACTCAGGAGGCGGAGCTTGCAGTGAGCCGAGATAGCACCACTGCACTCCAGCCTGGGCGACAGAGTGAGACTCCATCTCAAAAAAATTAAAAAAAATACAAAAAAATAAGAATTATATAAACCGAAACACTGCCAGTTTGAACTAAGGGAGACAGAGAAAGTGGGAAAGAATGAAGAAAGACTGCTGAACTTCTGGGATCCCACCAGGAGAGGATTATAAAGCTATCCAGCTGCCAATGTAAATTTTCCCATAAGAAAAGGGAAGAAAAGGGAAGGATGACCCGAAGATTCTTCAGAGATCATCTGGGCCGCCCCTCCCAGCATAGGTCCAGGGGAAATGGCTGATTCCTCCTTGATTTCAACATGACAGGCTCTTGCTGCCTGCCTGGAAAATTGTGGAAGTGGAGCTGCCACCTAAAGACATGGACCTAAAGTCGTGGATGTGGAGTCACCACCCAAGTTGGTCCAGAAAATGGACCACCACCCACGTAGGCCTGGAAAGTGGGGGAATTGAGCCATAAAGGATTATTTCTGAGCCTTAATATCTAATGGAGTTTGCATTGTAGTGGAATTTTTTGGGGACCCATCACAACTTTCTTTCCTTTCTCTCTTTTAGAATAGATCGTCTATTCTATGCATGTCACAGAATGATGCTTTGGAAGCACGTAATTTGTCTAGTTTCTCAGTTCACAGCTAGAGAGGAATTTTGCCTCAGGATGAACTATATACTTCCATTCTCACCTATATCTGATGTAAGTGATATTATTTGAGAGTTTAGTGTTTATACAGGAAAAAGTTAATGTTTTAGGGGATGCTTGGATGAAATAAGTTTATTTTGCATGCAAACAGAACATAAAATTTGGGGGAAGAGGAGCAGAATATTATGTGTCCTAACCCTCAGTATGGCTATATTTGGAGATAGGGCCTCTAAGGTAGTAACTAAGGCTAAATGAGGTCATAAAGTTGGAACACTGATCCAAAAGGATTAGTGCCCTTAACAAGATGAGATTCTAGAGAGTTATTTTTCTCCCTTTTTCTCTTTTCTCTTGTGTACAAAGGAAGGTCATGTGAGCACAGATGAGATGACTACTGTCCACTAGCCAAGAGAAGGGGCCTCAGAATGAAGCCTTCCTTGCTATCACCTTAAGCTTGGACTTCTGGCCTCCAGGACTGTGATAAACAAGCTTCTGTTGTTTAAACCAACCCATCTGTGGTATTTCATTCTGAGAGCCTGAGCCTGCTAACATAGGCACCCTCACCATGGCCTGGTAAGGCTTTGTATGAAGACATGTGGATGATATCACAATGATGGAGGAAATGTAGCTGCAGCCGATGAACTATTTTGTGAGAAAGTATTGTTAGTTCTTCTCTAGGTATCCAAAAACATTTCTTGAAAGAGAGATGAGTGAAATTCTGCAATTTAACAATTGAGTAGTGGCTTTGGTGGCATTTACCTAATTTATAGATTCTGGACTGAGAAGCAGTCTGCAAGGATCATTATATTGCCTGCCTGTAGATACTGTGATCTTTCTCCAGAGAAAGTACCTCTGAATTTAGGGAAGAGCCTACAGGATTACAATCATTTATCATTTCCTGAACATCTTCCTCCATTCTCCATTACATAGTATGGATCTTTATAGCATTTAAAGGCAGCTGGAACTGGGAGGGGGTTATACATGTGGGGAATTGTTCCTTTCTTGTGCCTTACTTTTAACATCCAATTGAAATCCAAACTGGAGCCATTTATACATATTTAGGCTCTCTTTCTCATCGTATCCAACTGGGGACCATGGAAATAATACATTTTCTTAAGATCCTCTAAGGTGCAGTTCTCCTTGTCTTTCTGCATTATCCTAAAGGACCACGACTACTGAAATGGAATCCAGGCAACTCCAAATTAATCCATGTCTTTGGATTGCATACTGGTTAAACTCCTTTCACCCCTTCAGTTCTTTTAACCACCCTTCTCTGCCCTGCATTGTGCCCAAGGAGGCTTGTTCTATGACTAGATTCCTTCATCACTTTCCCTTGTTGTCTGACTTTGATTCATTTCTGTAAGTGAGAGGCACCCGGTGGCAATAGGAGAGGTAGTATTTGTTCCTTGCCAATCATTCCTGCCTTGTAACTGGTTTCTGCTACAGTAGTAGTTGTCAACCTGTTGCAATTTTGCCTCCTAGGGAACTTTTAGCAGTGTCTGGAGACATTTTTGTTGTGGAGACTGAGGTCTACTGGCATCTAGTGGGTAGACGCAAGGGGTGTTTCTAATCATGATACAATGTGCAGAATACCCTCTACCCCCAAGGAACAAAGAACTATCTGATCTAAAATGTCAAAAGTGCAGCTGTGGAGAAACCCTAGGCTATAAATATGGATCTTGTTAGATGAGCCCTCTAGACAATCCGTCCTTCGCAGCTACAGCTCCTACCTAGATCTGATAACCCTGCATCTTCACTTTATCTCTTCAGGCCAAGTGGAGTGGTAAGAGCTTCCTGTTGTTTCTGTTTGAATTCTTCACCACCCTTTGCAGATCCTCCCCTTAACACTGCTTCTATTTCTACAAAATTCTCTTTATTAAATTCTCTTTTTATTCAAACTTTTGAGTGTACAGTATTTCTTTCTGGGACTTTGACTGACATATAGTTTAGGCACACATGCAGCAATTTATATGGATGTTTAACATCATCTTAATTTGTGTATTACAATAGAGGTGGAATGACAAACTTCTTTCATCTGTACTAATTGCTAACATTTATTGAGTGATGTCTCTGTGCCACCCATCTTTATGAGTACTTTATGTGAATTGAAAACTCATTTAGTGTTCACAGCAATGCTATAATTTGGGTAGTAATATGATTCCCATTTTAAAAACGGTAACATTGAGGCACAAATGTGAAATGACTTGCCCAAGATCACATACTGGAAGTGGTTCTTAAACCTTGTGCTCAACTACTATCTCATGTAGATACTCTGCCTGCAGAAATAAACCACTCTATAATATCTACAACACAAAAAGCTAAAGTTGGCTCTAGTTTATCATCCAAGTGTGCATCACAGATTTTCAGGGTGGCATTCAAGGGAAGTCTTGATGGCAATCCATGCTCCCACTATACATAGCATTTCATTTTCTCTTTCTTTTCCTTCTTTTCCTTAACTTCTTTCCTCCTGTCCTGCTTCCTTTTTTCTCTTCCTTTGTTCCTTCTTTATTTTTACATGCCTCTTTATGTCTACTCTTGCCTATTTTTGCAAAATGTAGGTTTGTCTCTGGCACCTGAATGTTAACATGGAATGGGTTCCGTCTTTTGAGTCAGAATGACACTCAAACCATCAGAAACAGAAAGAATCTATGAAATATTAATTATGCCTATTCCTGGGATTTAATGAAATGTTAGGCATAAAATCATTTAAACATTAATTTTGTAAGTGCCAGTGCCTTGAAATGACAATATAAGCCAATTTCATAAGAAATTTGTGACATATAATCAATTGATTCTTAAAGACTATACTTAGGAAACAGAAAAAGCAGGTTTTAATTTATGTGCATATTATATAGAGATAGAATCTTTTTAAAAAGACAAAGTGATATAATTTATGTAAGGCCTTTGATTTGAAAATATAAAAGGTTGCTATTTGAAAGTAATAGCTTCTCTCCTCTAAGAAATTATGACAATAGAGGAAAAGTATGTTGGTTGCTTTACATGCAACAATTCTAAGACTGGTAACTTCTACCCATTTTTCATTACAAATACACACAACACTTAATATTGAAAGCTGAGTCCAGCCGACACTATGATAAATTGATGCCTTGGTGGATGAGTGAAATCAGACTTTTTTCTTAGAATAAATATTGGCTTTTCATTAGGTCAATTCAGAGTTTAAAGTAGCATGCAAAAGAACTACCTAGGAAGTGATGGCTTTTTCAAAGAGGTTTAAATACTCCCTCTAGAGATATACAAATTATCCAGGCTTGCGGAAAACATTTTTTCCCCAATTTCTATGTCTAATTGAGAGAAAGCACAACATAAATGTCCTAAATTTATATATGGAAAGAGTTAGGACTGGAAGTTTATGATTGTTAATTCAAAGAGTTCTTCTATTTTGTCCTCTTATAGGTACAAATATATCCTCAAAAATTAGGAAAATAAAAAATCCCTTATTATTGATGGCAACTTTCTCTAAATATCTTTCATGCAGTGTGAGAACAAACATATTCTCACTAGGCATTGCAGAGACTTCACTGAAATTAGATCTGATTCCTCCTGCATGAAACCGTTAAAGATTTCTGAAGGATTCAGAGAGATGAATTGCCTTTTTCATTATCTGTAGGGTATAGAATATGCTGGGGACATGCTATATTGAAATTCACATAAAACTGACACAAAGAAATGTCTTCTCTTGATGTACACATCACTCTAGTTAGTGTTATGGAGAGGTTTGAACAAAGATATCAAATGAAGCATCTTGTGGCACAGTTTAAGAAATGATTCATCTTTCTTTGAGGGCCTCCTCATAATCACTAAATAGTTTTAGGAACAGTGGGGCCATAAAGAATGTATTTCAGTTCATGGCCATAAAAAGAGGCAGGTGAAAGTCATTAACATCTTCATAAGACAAGAAGGAACGTTCTGCTTCCTTGATTTCATAAACTGCCACCACTATTTAAGGAACTCCTATTTATTTATACTAAATCTACCCTGAAAAACACACAGAAAAGTGGTTTCTAATGATTCCACTATGTTCTTGTTCCCAATCACATGTAGGACTAGAAAAATGTCCTGATAAATAAAATGAAGAAATTAATTCGGAAGATATTTAAAGCCTGCTTTTGCCTTATTTGTGTTTTCTGTGAACACAAACTTCTCTGTTGGGAGTAGTTGACAATGATAATATAAGCTAAGCTGTGAAAATAATTAGATGAAGTTTGGATTTGAGACGTCTCAAAAGCTCATTTGCAACTAAAAAAAAAAACCAAAAAATAATAACAAAAACAATAACAAGTTTGTTAAAATCCTGTGCTCAGTGTGCCCAATGTTCTTTATCACATTGGTCCACCTAGTGTAATTCACTTGACCTAGGATTTTATTAGAAATGCAAACTCTCATGTCTGACCCCAACATACTGAATTCGTATCAGCGTTTTAACAGGACCTCCCACATGACTCGTATTTATATTAAAGTTTGTGAAGCACTGCTTTACTGATCAGTCGTTCCATGGTGATTATCTATCAGAATGGAAATTGTATTTTTCATAGGAAAAATAGCAGCCCTAAGTTTCTGCCATGCCTAGATAAAAAAGGGCATTATAACAAAAAATAATATCTTTTTTTTCAGAATGCTGAGAAGTGGTTCTTCCACATCAGCAGCAATGACGTCAACTATAAACTCCTTAGAAATATAAATCATTTATCCCCATCCCGACCTACTCGATCAAACCTCTGGGCTTGGGCCCAGGAATCTGTTTGAGCAGACCTGACATTATTCTAATACATACTGTTGCTTTGAGCGTGGGAGATGAAGACTCACCAGATGTAGTCAATCAGTCTGAAAGTCAATTGACTAGAGTTACCAAATAAGAGGAAAATGTAAATTTCAAAAAGGGGCTTAGATGGAAAATGGACTTTTTTCACGAACAATGCCAAGTTTTAAAGGATTGATATTATAATACATGTGAAATAGACTATGATTGCTGCATTTTCTCCAATGTCATAAATCCTAGTCTTTCAAAACTCACACAAAATATTAGTCCCTTCAGGAAACTCATTTCTTGACAAGAGTAACTTTTTGCTGTTCTGAACTCCTATCTCCATCATCTGTATTGACCATGTGGTGACTTTTCCTTTCCAATAATTGTTACCAGGGACCACAGAGGAACTGCCTTCTGGAGTAGTGTAATGTTCTAGAGGGTAAGGTTTTTGTCTTGTAGCTATGTAACCCCCAGCCACCTCGGACTATATCTGCAACACAGTTAATATCAAATATGTGTTTTCTATTTAAATGTTTGTTAGTCTTTTAATTTTGGGATGAAAAGGCCAGCTTTTTTGGTCTGTTTCTGATTTGGAGGTCATTTTAATTCTTTTTAAAAGATGAGTAACTACCTGGAAAATATATCGAGGTCTCTTGATTAAAAGTAAAAGCTATGTAAAATACATCTCCTTTTACATATTAAGCATTCTTTTAAAAACCACCAACAAAGTCACAGAAGGTCTTTCTCCCCCCAGTAGTACAATTGAAACATTTGACATAACATAAAATATGTCTCCATTTTCATGCATTTAAATTTCTAATTGTTTCTCGGTCCCTTGGAGAGCTTTTCTAGGTCAACTAAGTACTCACACTGTGCTACACATTCCAAGAGTCCAAGTTAGCCTTTTCTCTGTAATCCTCAAAAAATAGAATGCTAGTACATGCTCCTCATTTATACAATTGTTAGAAAAGATCCTAGGAAGAATTTGATTATTTGACTGTCAAATGCAAGCCCTGGCAGCTGTTAGATGTCTGGTTAATGATGTTATTCCTAGCTCCTTAATATTTAATATTTACCTCTTCTTCTACTTTAGTTTCTAATCCAGATTTAATCCTGAAATAAAACTTTTTAAAGATAACAAATTGTTGAAAATATAGTGACATGATCACTGATTCCTCACTTTCAATTCAAAGAAATGATTAAAGGAAGAAAAAGATGAGGGTAGAGCCACAGGAGTAGGAATCACTGTATCAGCTCTTTGGAAACAGTATCAAGTCCCATTCATGTCCCATGACCTTAGAGGATTTCTGTGAGATTTAATGCAGCAGGAACCAGATAGAAGAAAGAAAACAATGGCTGACTCAGAACTACTTTGTCTGATTTAGATAATATTGAAGCAAAATCCCATGAAAATGACCTTGTTTGTAAGAATGAGGAATGGAGGTGAGGTGGGACAGTAGCAAGGGCTCCAGGAGGAATCCCTTTAACCACTGAATTCCCACAGCTTTTATAAGTAGCTGCCCGGAGGAGCTGACGCTCAGCACTGCCTTTGCTTTGGACAGTTTTGGCTAAAACAGTTGCCTGAAGCAGCAAGAAGGCTGCGTGCTGTACCTCAAATTCTTGCCAGGTGAACGGAAAACAAACAAACAAACAAACAACAACAACAAAACAAAACAAAACAAAAAAACATCAGTTTAAGGCTGGCCTGGAAAGCCCATCAAAGGTGGAGATGAACCAAAACTGTAGGCAGAAGATCTTTCTCCTCACATACCCAAGGGACTGGTCCGTTCCTTTGCCTATAATACTGTAGAGTTCTTGATTCAACAGCCCCTTCAACCAACCTCACATCCTGAAGGGCTCTAACTCTATGTGACAATGAGGAATTTGAGGGACACTTACCCAGGTGATTTTCGAGGAAAGTTGCAGTCCAGTGATTCTCTTATCAAAAAGAGAGGGATAACAACCCAAAATAAACATCAAAACATAGGGAGTAGGTATGAGACAAATGCCAAGATTTAAGGGAATTATGTAAGAACAGTGTTATGGACTGAACGTTGTATCTCCCCAAATTTCTATGTTGAGATTGTAACACCCAGTTCGATGGTATTAAGAAGTAAGATCTTTGGGAGGTAATTAGATCATAAGGGTGGAGCTCTCATGATGGGACCAGTGCCCATATCAAAGACACCCAGAGAGCTCACTCACTCTACTCTTTTCCACCAAGTGCAGACACAATGAGAAGACGGCCATCCGTAAACCAAGAGGAGGACATCAGATCAGCCACCATTTCGATCTTGAACTTCCCAGGCTCCAGAAATGTGAGAAATATTTTTTTTTTATTAAAGCCACCCAGTCTAGGGTATTTTTTGTTATAGCAGCCCGAACTGACTAAGACAAATTAAATGGGAAGTAAGTAGTGATACGCAAAGAGAATAGGAAACTGAGCAATGTCTAAATAAAAGTTGGTAGTCTAGTACTAAATTAATACAAAATAAATGTTGAAATATGTTTAAAAAAATCATAACCTAGTTATAAAACTGAACATGATGGTCTCAATTTGACCAACCCTTGGACAGGTTTTTTTTTCAGTCTGTAAGCCCCTGACTTCCATTATTTCAAAGGCGCATTAACATAGAAAACTTACAATCTGAATTTCTTTCTCCACTCCTTTGAGATACAATAGTGCCCACTTATTCACATTTTTGCTTTTTGGGGATTCAGTTACTCTCAGTATAGTACGATAAGACATTTTGAGAAAGAGACTGCAGTTGTATAACTTTTATTATGGTCTGTTGTTATAATTGTTTGATTTTATTAGTGATTGTTGTTAATCTCTTACTGTGACTAATTTATAAATTAAACTTTATCATAGGTATAGAATATACAGGAAAAACATAGTATATATAGAATTGTGGTCTACAACCATATCACCCTGTGTGCACCTGATCTCATCTGATCTCAAAAGCTAAGGCAGGGTAGGGACTATTTAGTACTTGGATGGGAGTCTGGTACTGTCTATGGTTTCAGTCACCCATTAAGGGTCTTGGAATATATCCCCCAAAGATAAGGAGGACTACTGTGTGTCTTTTCCCTAACTCTTGCCAATCTTACAAACCAGGAATATCTTTCTCAAGGACCTGGGAAACATCTCTTTGAAATGTAATAATCAGGAATAATGGTGCATCTATCTTCCAGTCTCTGGGAAATGATAGGAGCCTAATTTCCATAAGCACCAAGTAGCAAACACAGATGGCCTAATCACATTTATCATCCTCCACCATAATGGCCTCCAGTAGTTTTTCACTAGCTCAGTCCAGGGCTTAAATACGTTTCTGCCTTTGCTTCCAGCAAAGTTCTATTTAATTTTTCTCTCTTATTCCAATAGTCTTAAATAAACTCTTTCTTGCCATTTAACTTTATTCAGTGCAATTCTTCTTTGACAAAACACATAACATTTCAGTAAAAGCTAGTATATTACGCAGTATATATGTGAAAAAGTAAAATCAAACATTTTTCATTATGATTTCATATAGTAAAGTGATATCATTCTAGAAGTTGAATTTAAAGAAAAATGTTAATTTTAGATAAAGAGATTCAAAGCAAAGGAATAACTAAAAACAAAAAATAAATAAATAATTAAAATTCCCCTTAAAATAATAATTTAAAAATAAATTTAAAATTTCCTAAGATACAATCTTTACACAGAAAAACACATTAATGAAATATATAAAACCAAAAACATTTTAGGAAGAAGTAAACAAGTAGAAATCTAAAGAGAAATTGAACAATTCCTCAAAGTTTTTGGCATTTTTTTTGACCATGTGGTCAAAATTACGAATAATGGTAGCAGAGGTTTGATCCTGGAATCAATAAATTTTATTTACCTGGTATAACATATTTCCAGAATTCTTAAATTCCATTAATGATAAATAAATCTTCAATTTGAGATAATTATAGCTGTTTGAGAAAAAAATATATAGCCGATCTTTGAACAATGTGGGGATGAAAGGCACCACAGTCAAAATCCATGTATATCTTCTGACTACCCCAAAACTTAGCTACTAATAGCTTACTTTTGACTGGACGTTTTACCAAGAACATAGTCAATATATATTTTGTATATTGTATGCATTATATGCTGTATTCTTACAATAAAGTAAGCTAAAGAAAAGATAACATTATTTTATTTTTATTTTTTATTTTTTTTTAGATGGAGTCTCGCTCTGTGGCCAGGCTGGAGTTCAGTGGTGCAATCGTGGCTCATTGCAACTTCTGACTCCCCAGTTCAAGTGATTCTCCTGCCTCAGCTTCCCTAAGAGCTGGGATTACAGGTATGCATCACCACACCCAGCTAATTTTTGTATTTTAGTAGAGATGGGGTTTCACCATGTTGGCCAGTGTGGTCTCAATCTCCTGACCTCGTGATCCACCTGCCTCGGCCTCCCAAAGTGCTGGGATTACAGGTGTGAGCCACCATGCGCAGCCAAAAAAAGAGAACGTTATTAAGAAAATCAAAAGAAAGACAATATATATTTTGTATTCATTAAGTGAAAATGGATTATGATAATAAGCGTCATCCTTATTATCTTCATGTTGAGTAGGCTGAGGAGGAGGAACATGAGGAAGGGTTGGTTTTGCTGTCTCAGGGGTGGCAGAGGCGGAAGAGGTAGAGGAGGTGGAAGGAGAGGCAGGCGAGTCAGGCACATTCCATGTAACTTTATGGAAACACATCATAATTTCTGTCTGACATTTTTGCTTTCTAATTTTTCCAAAACTATTTCTATATAGTACCAATATTATTTCCACTGTTTGCATAAGTTTCAGTACTTGTATCATAGGAGTGTTCATGCAGTAAACAAAGTCAAAGTTAGTCTTAAATAATTGAAATCCTTTTGCCAGACTGTCTAATGTAAATTTGTTTTCTGGAACTGCTTCTTCTATGTCTTCTTCTGTAGCAGGTACTTGTTCAATAGCACTCATCTCCATAAAGTTGTCTTCTTTTAATTCCTCTAGTGTGGTGTCTATTAGCTCTTTAATTTCTCCACATCTTGAAACCCTCCCCTGACTTTTTGCATATCCACAGTCTCTTCATGATTTCTTTCATTGGCTCTATCATGAATCTTATTAATTCATTCACAACATTTAGACATTGTTTCTTCCAGCAGGCATTTATTGTTTTGGGCTTGATGGCTTTTGCAGCTTCTGCTGTAACTAGCATGACATTTTCAATGGTGTAATCCTTCCAGACTTTCATAATGTTCTATTATGGTTCTCTTCCACAACATTGGCCATCCTTTCTATATAGTACCATGTGTAATGAGTCTGAAAGGTCATTATGATCCCCTGATCTAGAGATTGAATCAGAAATGCATTTGAGGGCAAGTAGACCATGTAGATGCCTTTGGTGCTGAACTCATGAGGTTCTGGGCAGCCAGGGACATTGTTCAATATCAAAATAACTCTAAAGGGCAGTTCTTTACTGGCAAGGTATTTTTTGGCAATAGGGATAAATCATCAATAGAATCAATTTAGCAAAAGAGTTCTTGTTGTAAAACAGACCTTCCTGTTTTACAACCAAAAGACTGGCAGCTGGTGTTTATCTTTTACCTTCAAGGCTCAGGAGTCAGCAGCTTTATAGACGAGTACCCTACTGATCATAAATCTGCATACATTTGCACGAAACAGTAGAGTTAGCCTATCCATTTCTATGTTAAATCTTGGTGCTCATTTCTCTTCCTTATTAATGAATTTCCTTTGTGGCATTTCTATGTTTCTCCTGAAGAGGGCAAATTTTTATCTGCATTACTCAGGTAAATATTTTTTCTCCTCAATGGTTTTCAAAAATTGTATCTGAAAACTCATCTGCTGCCTCTTGATCATCAGAAGCTGCTTCTGCTGTTAGAATATCTTGACATTTTTAAAAAGCCAAACCTCTTTCTAAAATTATCAAACCATCCTTTGCTGACATTAAATACCCAAGCTTTAGATCTTTCACCTTCCTTTTGCTTTAAGTTGTCATAGAGTGACTTCATTTTTTCTCAAATTATATTAGAGTTCATATGTATGTCTTTCTTATAGAAATCTTGCACCTGCATACAAGCTCCATTTTAAATAAAAGATAAAATGATATTTTGCAACACGTGTAAGATTTTTGGGCCTGCTGATATAGCTGCAGTGATGGCTTCACAAATTTCCTTTTCTTTTTTTACAGTGGTCCTTATGCTGGATTCATTTATCTTGAAATGTCAGGCAACTACAGCTACGGATCTAAATCTACAGTACATATCAAGCAATTTAGCATTTTCTTGTAATTTTATGACTTTTCTTTGCTTGGGAGATGTTCCAGCATCACTAATGGTGTTTTCTTTGGGTCCCATGATGTTATTTAAGGTTTACAATATTGCACTAAACATGTTTTAAGCAGATATTCACAACACTTGAGCTCACTGCAATAGCAATAGGAGGTGACTATGAAATTATTACAGCAGTACAGTAATAAATTCCTATTGGTAATTTTATGCAGTTATGATTTAACACTGCATCTTTACATTTGTTTACATTTCTTTAAACTTCAAATGATGCCCTGTACAGTCTGTGCTTTTTTGCTTACATTTTGATACCTTTTAACTTTTTATATTTGTGTACACTTTATGGTAGTAAATGATAAAATAGACTAATATCTACATATATTTTGTACATTCATGATATACTTAACTTTTTCTGATTTTTTTCTATTTTTACACTTTGCATTTTCAAATCATCATAAGTGTCCAATTTTTCAACATATTTGTTAAAGAAATCCACAGATAAGTGGATCAACACAGTTAAACCTGTGTTGTTCAAGGTTCAACTGTTCAACACAGAAAAGTACATTACATTGATTTTAAATTACTTATTTCAGAAAATTTAAATTGCTATTGGGGAAGTAGTTTAAATTATAGAGTGCTTTTTAGAATTAATAAAAGACCATATAGCAAATTGCTTGAAGCTTTTATTCAAAGATTGCAGATTTCTTAAAAATTCCTTTTAATCTTTATTCCTGTTCAGCCACATATATATAAAAAGCTGAACACACACACCTTAGAGATATACATGCTTAGGTGCAGGAAGTGTTACAGTACAAGAATATTCATACAAGCATTACTTACAAAATGATCAGAGTTAATTAATATTGGGAAGAATTCATATTCCACCAATATTGAATGAATAAATATATCACATTATTTTCCTCACCGCCATGACTCCTATCCCATAGTAAGCAGCAAGCTAAATGTCGTGTTTTCATCAGGTTATGTTGGTGATATTTGGGAATCCACCTTTCCATATGTGCAAACAATGCTAATTTTACACATAATTAAATTAAAGGCAAATAATGGTTGGAAAAGTCATTTGTGTTTTATTTAGTATATTTTTAAAAACTTTTTCTTAATAGTAAAATATACATAACATAAAATTTACCATTTTAATCACGTTTAAGTGTACAGTTTTGTGGCATGAAATACATTTACTTTGTTGTGCCACATCATGACCATCTACCTCCAGAACTCTTCATCTCAAACTGAAACTCTATACCCGTTAAGACATAACTCCCCATATTCTCCCTCCCTGGCCCATGGCAAACACCTATTTAGTGTAAATTTTGAATTAACATGCTAATGTGAAAAGTTTCTCTGAAACTAAACTAGGAAATTAATTGATTTAATCCTGAATTAAAACGAATTCAGGGTTAAAACTCAGGTTACTGAATTTACAAATTTCACAATATCATTTGGCAACCATATTTCCCATACAAATCTTTTGCTCCACTTGGATATTTCTTGCAAGTACTTTGCTTATCTGACATCAGAGAAGTAGAAAATAAATTCAACAGCGCTGTATATTTTAATTGCAATGTTTAATTATGAACATTTCAGAGTAAGATGGGAAAAGAATGTGTATGACTTGACAGCATAAAATAATCATAATAAAACGGCTTGGTAATGTCCAGATTATTCATTAGTAAAAATGTAGAATTGGAGGGTTAACAAAATGTTTAATGTTAAACGAGTTGTTCCTTGAATTTTCTGTTTTATTGTGAAAATGAGAAAATATAAATAATTATTTTTGGAAAATTATTTGTAAATAAAATTTTGTATTTTGAGCTAAAATAATCCCCAAATTTGTGATACATTAATATTCATCTGTTTTAACATTCAGTGGTGGCTATACTTGTATTACACACACAAAAAGGAAGCATAGGTACCACTAGATTAATGTTTTTGAGAAATAGTCCAATTTCTTTTATTAAATACATTATTCAGATAAATAAATTATAGTACATTAATTCATGCTTTATAATCCTATGCATACTTTGAAAATTATTATGGAAAAGCATACTTAATGTCATGAGAAAATGTTCATATATATAGTCAAATGGGTGCAAGATTGCTGTAAGAAAGGCATACATATGGACTATAATTACCATGCCCCCATTAAAATAATTCAAACACACACAAGTACGTGTCTACATATATAGAGATACATGAATGCTGTGTTTTTCTCACTGGGTGATAAGATTAAGCTGATATTTAGATTTCTCTTTTTGTTACCACATAAAGTAAATAAACGCAATATTTTCAAACTAAAGTATCCTATGGAATTTCACTTATTTAAGTTGTATTTACTATGGGGTACCACTGATTTTGAAATGATCAATGTAATGTTCTCTTTATTTCATGCATGAATAGCTTCCTAAGATCTTATTAATATCATTTTTACACGTCTGAACACCTTTATAAAATACCATAACAGTGCTGACCAGTAATGTTCAAGATTGAATTCTTTTTGTTTGGTTTTTATTTATTTGTTTTCACAAAAATGAAATACTAAGACAGTTAAGTAAATATGCCTTAAAGGAAACTAACTGTTCAACCCAGCATGTAGTGAATGCTTTGATTGTGGAATCAATTATTTTGCACAAAATTAATTCAATTCAAATAGAGATTCACAATAAACTGAGTGACAGATTGCATTTTAGAATTTATCACATCAATTTAGGACTTTCATTTTATTCTATTTTATCCAAATTTCATATGGACAACTTTCTGTAGTTGTCACTCTTATAACATGGCTGTATGAACATTCAATCTAGTCTGCAGTAGGAATAAACTATTTAGATGTCAGTCCTCTAAAGATATCTTGCTACACTGATCTTGAAGAAGGAAGTACAAACAATTAATTTAAAATGCTGCTATTGTGTTTATATTGGCATTTGCCATTGAATAGCCTGCATAAAATGTAGGAATGAAGACTTTAATAATTGATTTGCAGTATTTGTAATGAGAAAACAATTTTCTCAAATGTGGGACTACAATTTCCCTCCTCAAATAAAAGCACATTAAACAAGTTCTGATAAAATTAATAATAAGAAGGATTAAGCAAAATAGAGCATCAACTTATAACAATGTACTTCATAATCTTATATGTGTATTTATTAAACTAACTCAGGAGCACTTCCAATAAAGGCACGTTTAATGAGAGTGAATTTTACTTGAGAAAGAAAAGCAGATCATATGTTAGATCATTTGAGTATGTCAGTCTCTAATCAACTTTTTAGTGGTAATCCAGGAAGGATCTTAAATTTAACATAGAAGATGTTTCTAGTGTTTAGATTTTCTCCCAGTAATTTAACCTGAACATATGTTTGTAATAGTTTTCTTCATAAAAGCCCATAAGTAGGGTAAGTAGCTAGATAGTATATGTTAAGATATTAAAATAATACTTTTTCACCCTTCTCATATTTGTATAATCAACATGTTGTCAATATTTAGGGGAAAATAAAATTGATTTTTATGTGTGAGAAGCTTAATAATCCATACTTAAACTGATAGCATGGCTTTAAGCCATCATGTTCTTGATTTTATTTAAAAAGATGCATATTTTAAAAGATAAAGATCAGCCAGACCTATAGAGTTGACCACGGAAGAAAATGCCTTGCCTGTAGGCCAACCACAAACAAAATGAGCAATGGGTAGAAATATCTGCAGCAAAAGGTAATCAACTGCACTTGACTGACTTCTGAACAATATGCAATTTAACTCAATGATACGTAGCTCCTCCTATCTTTTTAAAGTTTGTGAATTCAGAATACGTAAGTTACATGAGTATCTTGGCAAACTACATTTTCAACCCTCCCCTCAAATTCAGCTTCATCTGGGAACCTTGCCATAATTGATAGGAAAAGAAGTACAAATTATTTTCTATTCACAGAGCAATTTATAAAGAAAGTCTCTAGCCTATCTTCCCAAATGAACCATGAACCATTCAAAATAAGTCACACTTACAGCAATGTTTTCCAAGTGATCAATTTTCCTTAAATTATAAGTTTGAAAATGGTAGAGATTATATTGGTTAAGAATATTTATAACAGATAGAACAAAGCAAAAAAAACCCAAAAAACAAAAAAACCCCACAAATGTGAATAGGTAAATTGGTCCACCAAGACTCCTAACATTTGTTTAACATTATTCGTATCTTGTCAATTCTTCCATGACAATTCTTTCATTGTTACAGAACTCTAAAAACACAGTAGTTATAATTGATTTAATAAGAATTATGAATGCAATATATGCCATGGAGCTTTTTGAATCCTTGAAGGAGTTGTCTGATTCAATTTTCTGCTACCTTTTATCCACATTAATAGAGGAAGAAAACAAAAACAAAGCTAAGAGCAGAGAGGTAATTTGGTTTTAAAAATATCTCTGGGAGGTATAGATGCATTCAGACAACTTCCTCCACTTCTTTGATTCCTGCTTTCTAAGTGATCCCCTTTCAATTTCTTTATATTGTGTCAACAAGTTATAAGATTGCAGCAAAAAAAAAAAAAAAAAAAAAAAAACAAGCATCATTTTATGGGTTGACAAACCACAAATAGTTCATTTAAAGAATGCAGAAGGAACTGGAATTTCATATTGTTTTCCTTGCTGTTTCTTTTCTTCATGTTAATCTCATCAAAAATAAAGGCCCCTAGTCAGCAAGTTTTTGACACTCTGATTGGCTGAACACAATGAAAAGCTGTTAGGGACAAAATTTATCCACTTTTTTTTTTTTTTTTCAATTTCCAGCAATGGTAAGGTGACTTGTGGAACACGAGGGATATCTAAGGGAAGTATATAAGGATTCCCTAAGGAAAATTCTCACTTTGTTATTAATATCTGGAGAAAGACAAAACATGTGGCAAGGGAAATGAAAGAACTGTATGTATTCATGTCATAAAGGAAAGAGTAATCTGTTAGACAGAAAAGACATCTCTAACGGGAAAAAAGAGAAAGGATGTGGAAAATAAAAATGATCTGGGAAACATGTTGATTGTGTGGGAAAAGATTACTCCAGAAATAATTTAGAATGCACAATTGGCATAAGGAGGTTTGAATTTGCATTATAAATATATAGCCTGCTATTACTGGCAACTTCCTGCTCGTAATTATTTTCTATCTCTTTTCTCTTTATTGATATATACAGCCTGCTCTGCATAATCTCATACATTGTGTTGTAATACTTAATACATTTCCAGATGTCAGGATTATCAGATGGCAAGCCCGTTGTCTACTAAGGTTAACACAAAATATTTAATACCTGGGTGTTCAGTTCAAAATGGAGAGTGGAGGTTAAAAACAGGGAAAAGAAAAAAGAAAGGAAGTTTTTATGAAGTTAGGAAAATTTAGTGTTTTGCTTAAATTGAACAAATATTCTCCATTTTGTGAGGATTAGAGGGAAAACTTTGTGGTTCAATGGAGAGCTTTGCATTGACTACAGGACACTTATTCAGGTTATTTGATTCTTGTCCCATGGGACTTATTTTACAACTATGAAAAGAAATTCTTATCTAAAAACAATATAGATATTCTGACAGATAGAGGTTCAGTTGATTTTCTTTTTCTGTCCAAGGAAAAAGCCAGTTTCTGTCTATCAGTTCATCTCACCAGTCCTTTAGGCAAATTTGTGCTTCTTTGACTTCTCTGAGCCAATTAGAGTATCTGCCTGGCAACTTCTTTATAAATTAAGTAAAATCTTTAACATGAATTGCCTTATGTCTCTATGATACTAATGATTTTTTACTTTGAAATATTTTATTTAACAAAGTTAATATATGTAAAAACAATTAGAACCTTCTCTGGTGTAGGAAAAGATGAGTGAATGTTACTGTTGTTACTATTGTTGTTAAGAGATGGCATTCTTGATTCTAAGTGCTCTGATACAATCATAATTAAAACTGAAGAAGGTCAGCCTGTAGTAGGAGAATCAAGTAAATAAATAGTTCCAGTAGAATGTGTTAACATATGTAATTGAGGTAACTACAAGGTCTAACAGAAACATAAATAGAACAGCAATTGACTGTGCCTTAGCGTCAAGAGAAAAACGGTTGAGAGGGGACAACATCTGAGAGCTAGATAAGAAAAGGAGTCACACAATCACATTACTTGCCCTAGATATCCGTCTTAAAAAACTATTATCAGAAATTGTAATATGATGAGCAGAATCAAGACAAAGGCAGAGAGTGAATAAGCTTTCCTCTACTCAATCAGAACAAAAATAAGCTTGAACACAAGGTCACATTTATTTGTACTAGGAAGTCAGCAAAGATACAGTGTAATGCTCTCTATTTAACCTATGTAGACTTAGCAGAGGCTGAGATTAATGATAGCCAAGGAAAAATAAGAGAGATAATTTTAAAATAAGTGTGAGGAAGTTTATAATGCAAGGTTAAGTTTACATCAAAATTTAATGGTGACTTTTTAATCAGAAGAGAGAAAAGTAATAGTACAATCTTGTAGCACTGTGTGTCTTTGTTCATTGTGTCTTTTTATATCTATTCTATCAATGTAATTTCAGAAGGAAGACCCTGTGAATTTTTAGGGGGAAGGAAGCAGTAACACTATTTTATAGTTAAGGACTCAAACATAGAGAGGTTTTTATATTAAAATAATATAATAATGATAATAATGACAAATGTTTTTGTGTCTATGGGGTTGATAGTTTCCAAAATGATTTCTGGATACAGCGTTTCCTTTCATTCCCTAACCACTAGTGGAAAAAGGTTTTATTTTCCACATTGTACAGATCAGAAAGCTGAGTCTTTAAAGACGTAAAGCTTCTTACGCTGAGTTAAGCAGCTAATGCTTGGCACCCTGCTTCTCTGGTTGTGCGTGCTGTGCTTTTTCTATCACAAACTGACTCTTAGTAAAAAAAAGGAACCCTATACTTCAGAGATGCTAGATTCCAGCCCACGCTGCACTCACACTCCCTACCTCAAAGGGAGCACTCTCGAGTGGGGTTGCCACCACCTGGAAAGGATGCTCACTCTGTTTTTTTCACACCGAGGCACTGTATGTGCTAGCAGTGGCAGCGATGAAAGGAAATACAAACAGCAGGGAGAAAACAGGAAAAAAATGGCCAAGTTGATGATATTTAGCTTCAGAAATCTCCACTTCCATGTTCCACACCACTGCTGTCACTCAGTCTCTTGACCTCACCACGCACCTCTGCTCTAGTGACCTCTCTCTTTTCCCAAAACAATCAACTTCAAAGAGTAACTCAAACACCATGAGTTGTATGACAGGACTTCTTTGGAGAGCTTCTGGCTTGATAAATACATGAATTAAGAAGAAAATTCAAAAACATAAAGAGGGTTTGTTTCTAAGCTCCTGTGACACCAGCCACATACCTTTTTATAAAAGGTTGTATTTGTTTGTTTACTTAGTGTGAACATATTACTTCAGGTCAAACCTACTCTGTGGTTCCTGCTCCCCATTTATTCTTGAGTCTGATTCACAATCATGGAAAGACTCTCTATCATGAGGGAGGAGTGTTAATCTGGAATAACCAAATTCTAGGTTTTCAAGCTTCTAGATAAAGGTTTCAAAGAGATGGAAGTCACAGAGAACAAAGGCCTGGTGTCTTCCCATTTTACTCTCTTTTCCATGTTTCCTGATTGGGAGATAACTGAGTCTTTTTCACTTTAGGGAAATTATCAACACTTTTCTTTTTTATCTCTAGCTCTTCTTCTATTTCACTTTTAGATGGGTTGGTCCTTTCTTGCAGCCCCCAGGACCAAGGGCTGCTTATTTGGATGAGTTGCCTGAGGTGTGTGTCCTTATAGGAAGGCTCCACTGTGGGAATGGGATAAATGTTCCCTCTTGTTCATTCCTTCTCCCAGATTCCCTTCATCTTTTCACCACTGTCTGACATCTTTCCTAGCATCAGAGATTTTTGGTTTTCTTTTAGAGGTACCAAAGCAGGTTTTCCCAGATTTAATAAAGAGGATACCACAAGGTTGAGCCTAGTCCACTACACTTCTGTTCTAGGACTATGAGTTAAACTTCAAACTAATAATAAGTCATTGATTCTGCTTTGTCAGTATGGTGGTATGGGGATATGATGCAGGATCTTCATGGATTGCCTCTACTTCTGAGGAATATTTTTTTGGCTCTGAATAAAGAAAGAGATATTAGGAGTTCCAAATTTTCAGTTGGAAATATCTTGATTAGGAACTAATTCTCTCTAGACTCCTACTGCCTAGGTTGGAATCTCAGCTTCTTACCTTCCTAGCAGTATGATCTTGGGCCAGCCTCAATTTATTCCTCTTTAACATGAAGAAAATGGATACTATTTCAGAAAGTACTTTGGGATTTAAATAAGAAAAACATGTACAATCCTAATAGTATTTGACACATAGTAGTGCTCCATAGGCATTAATTACTAATAAAATAATTCCCATTGCTATTTCTCATGGATAGCATTAGAGCGTCTGAATTTGGGGAACACTATCTTGTAGTGTTGCTTAATTTGATAGACCCCCCACCTCAGTGAAATTTAACAGGCAAAATGTCAACATCTTCCAGTTGATATAAATCTACCTTTCATCAAATTTGATATAATTTTACTGTTGATGCCATAGAAACAGTCTAATATCAGACTTAGCATGTTTCTCTACTAGAAAACATGATTTAGGCAATGATGCTGTCTGACTGGATCCCACAGCAGGTTGTATTAGTCACTGAATACTAAACTATTATAATAGTAGAATGTGTTTCCATATTTCACTTTAAACATGGAAAACATGGTTCACAGAAGGTATATTTCCATTAACATGATAAGCCAGGGTGATGGTTACAATGAGAAAGAGATAATATACTGGGGATATAACACTGGCTGTTACTCTGATGGCTTCACAGGATCCAGAATGGACATTCTCTTGAATCTTGCTGTGACATAAGGCTACTTCTTCAGTGAAAACTAAAAACAGAAAATGATAGAACCACAGGCTATTAGAGCTGGAAGTGATCTGGGGATGTGGCTTGCCAAAACCCTAACACGACTCAAAGACAGATGGAAAAAGTTTCACAGAGCACCTTACTATCCTCTACTGAGATTATTTCAATAATACTGGGAAGCACCATTTATCTGAAGACACTTGCTCAAACATTCCCATGTAGATCTGTAGATTGGAAACTCAGTGAAAGGCATTTTGACTATAAAATTAGAATGCAAGTTTCACAAATAATTATCAGATGATTTATCAGAGAATTTAGAGGAAAAAATCCAAGAACATCACTTGGATACTGAGAAACAACAAGGAAGACAAGGGACTCAGGTATTTAGGAAAGAAATGGTATACCTCTACTTTAGCATAAATATTCGTAGAGCAATAAATCTCATCCTACTACATGTATAGGACAAGGGAAAACACAGTAAATGCTTCAGAATTATACACAAAACTTTCTTAAGCTGTGAGAACCAGGTAAAGACAATTTCAGTACTTATTATAACCTCATATGGAGAAATGCCATAGTGCAAACTGGTGACAGAATCAGACATGTAGAGCTACATTCTACAGATACACAGCAGATAGGCTGCGGGTTTCAGAGGTATACTTACTTATTTTGCCAACAGTATTTGTCACAGGAAATCAAGTCAAAACATTGGAATAAGCTAGTTTCCAATATGAAATAGACTTTCAAACCCCAGAGAATTTTTGAGGAAAATCAAAATGAAAAACCAAACAAAAAAATTCTTAACTAGCTTAGCCTATCACCCACTCATGTTTTTGTATCAGATCTGGGTCATAAATTTCATTACTTTCCAGTTTTCTCCATTATATTGTTCCATTTCAGAAAGAAAGTCAGCTCTTATTTATCTAAGCATACAAACCTGGAGACAGGCAGAATACTTAAATTATAAATGCCCATAGTTAGAGAAATAGAGTTTTGCTAGTCCTAAAAAAGAGAGCTTGCAGAGTAAGAAAAGATGATCATATACATGGCTTTTGGTACAATACTTTACCTGTAGTATAATTATGTTTAAGAATTTAAAAAAATGTTAATTAAGTCAGCTTAAAAACAACAAAATAACCATAAAAATACCTTCACTGTTTAAGATGAAAGTCATAGGCTGCCACTTTACACATTAAGTTAAATACCAACCCTCAGAGACCAGGAATATAATAAAATGAAGCAAAGTGACTATAGAAGGCTAATGTTCCACTCTAGGAATCCTTTACCTGACACATCTTTCATGCAAGACCCTCTGCTGAGAACTATGGTGATCCAAAGATAGAAGGACATACATCAATCCCTCAAGAGTTTGTAGTATATTAGGAAAGGCATGTGAGTGTGTGTGTGCGTATCACATTCAATCATATACCGATGGCACAAGGTAAGCTATATTAATTCTTATGGTAACAGTGAGAGAATAAAATATGTGATGCAAGAGAAGCTGCTTTATGGATAGTAATGTTGCTCCTGCTAATGATCAGTTCTCTGTTGAATACTAGATGAAGACCCTCTTATAGACTTCTAGAATTCTTTGTGCAACTCTCCCTCCTTTAGTATATTTTTCCTGTAAATGCCAGGTGCTAAGGACTCTCAACTCCTTCTATCCTCAACTTAGAGAATTAGCTTATATCTGGTTACTTCCTGCACTGTGGCTTGGAAACACATTCAAAGCAGTAAAGTAGAGCGAGATCACTCTTGCATTGCTTAATGTCCACTGTCCTGAAAATCATCATTTCATATATTTTGCCTAGGTTTTTGGTTGTTATGGGTGGAGGGTGAATCCTGTCTCTGTTACTTTGTCTTGATGGAAAGTGGAAGTCTTCACTGATTCTTTTCTACTACTACTCTGAAAATATTACTCATTTGCCAGTGAGAAAATCAAGGCTTTAACAGTATTAAACAACTTTCTGAATGTCACATAGAACTTGGAATTATAGGTTAATATTTTCACTCAAGGCTTTAGGCAAGTAGACCCAGGGGTACCTTGAATGAGGTGAATAGTGTAACTTACTTATACTCTAGCTTTTAGAGAAAACACTCACCTCTTGGTGTTGTCAATATTGTTCATTGTTCCTTGACCCTTCCCAGTATCAGAGTGTTTAGATACCAAAGGTGTGGGTCATGGTTTAGCAAACAAATGCCCCTGGCTATTCAATGACAGAGTTGAGTAGATGGGACATAGATTTTCTTGGACACAAAGCCTAAAATATGTACTCTTTGGCCAATTACAGAAATCGTTTATCAACTTCCAAAGAAAAGGAATCAAGTATTTATTTTTTTTTTCAGATTGCCTTTGTTCTAACTATGCACTTTAAGATAAGTTGGATTTTGATGAACTATTTGTGGAAAATATCTAGGCATCAATGAGCTACATTGTATTTTTATATGAGAAGTCCCTGTAATAATGTAGAACTTTTTTCTCTTCCCTGTGCTCTCCGTAACTTTTGAGGGCTACCAGGGAAAAAGGCAGAAGAGGGAACACAGGATACGGTAGATGAAGAGTCAATGATTCACACGTTGCCAGACTTCGCAAAGTGTCTTCCATTTCATCATAACTGGGCACATTTTGCCTACCAGTATGAACTCATAAACAGTGAATTGGGATCCAGTAGGCAAAGTGATGATTTGGGATAAAACTCAGACCTCTGAGAAACAACTGTATTGCTGTAAGCCTATAAGAAGGTCACAAGTGCAATTTGTATGATCTAGGAAATACAGTATTAGTGGGATGGTAATTGTTTCTACGGGACACAGAAAAGATTTCTAAGACTTCAAAATACTAGTGCAACAATGTCCCACTCACATTTTTGAGAGGATTTTTCTGGGTGTCTCTAATAGTAATCTGCATAAGCTAAAATTGGGCTAGGGAAGTCCAACCAGGAACTAAGAAATGTAAAAACCATTGTCAGTCTCCTGAGCAACATCTCACATGGAGTGAAGGTTTGATTTTATGGAATGATTGATGAGCAGCTCATATGTAGGTCAGAGGTGAGTTTACTCCTAAGTAACCAGAGATTACTATGTAAACTTGTAGCTTATTGAATCGGACCTTGTTAGATTACTTGATTGCTTCTTATACTCAGAAGAGAAAAGGAGCTGTGTCCTTAGATCAGAGATAAGAAATATCTGCATTAGTAAGAAAGGAAGTTATGTGTCAGAGAGGAAAGAAAGTGAGCCTTAGGAAAAACAAAGAATTGGGAATACCACTACAGTCCCTAAATACTGCCATATAACTAGTCAGCTTTACCAGATATTCCAGTTATTTTGTTACAGTTGTGAATAATTTTTTTCTTTATTATTTTTTTAATTTATTTTTCTTTATAATTTTTTTCTTTATTAAAAAATCAGTTATTACAAGTATAGGCAAACATTTTCACCTCTATATTCTATGTAGACTTAATTAAATTGCTTTATTAATTCTGTATGTTTTTTTATTGATTTTACTGCGCAGGCACCTATACCATTTTCAAAGAACAATAATTTTATCTGTTTTCCTAATATTTACATTTTTTTGTTTGATTTCTTCTTATTCCAGAGCAGAGTTGTTCAAACTCGACATTAGTGACATTTTTGACTGGCTAATTCTTTGCTATGGTGAGCTGTTTTGCATCTTTGTGGGATGTGAAGCAGCCTCACAGACTGTACCCACCAGAGTCGGTAGCATCAATCCCCCAGGTCAGACAACCAAATTGACCCTAGACATTGCCAAAAGTCCCCCTAGAGGGCCAAAATGATTTCTGGTTAAGAACCACAGTTTTAGAAAAATTAAGATTTAAATGCTAAATTTAAATAGTGTGTAGACATTGATAGAAGAATATCTTAATAATCTAAGGGTGGGTGTGACTTCACTAAAAGCTATAAAGAAAAATATTGCCAGATTTTATGCAAATAAAGATATTTCTATATGGCAGATAGTAAGCTAAAGTAAAAATAGCTTAAACATGTATGGCAGATATAGTGATGACATGCTCAATACCCAGAGATTTTACTAACAATAATATTAAAGTGGACAAAATATATGAATAGACAATGATCAGTACACATAGAAAAAGGTGCCAAAATCCATAAATAACCAAAGAAATTAAATTAATGAAAAGTGTGTTTTGCCCTTTAAAATACGATTTTTAGTTGACAAATAAATTTCATATATTTATTGTATACAATGTCTTGCTTTGAAATATATCTGTAGTTCATCCTCCAAGTCTGTGAGTTCTATGTCCATGAATTTAACCAACTGTATATAAGAAATTAACAAAAAGTCTAACTGAACATGTACAGATTTTTTTTACTGTCATTATTCCCTAAACAATACATTATAATGACTATATGCACAGAATTTATATTGTGTAGGTATTAAGAATAATCTAGTGATTATTTAAAGTATATGAGAGGACCACATATATACCTATATCTATATATGTGTGTGTGTGTATATATAGTGTCTCTCTGTGTGTGTGTATATATGGTATATATATACAAACCACATTTTATATATACCACATGTATGTGGTATATATGTATGTATGTGTATATACACACACATATATATACATTACATTTTCTTTATCCACCCATTGATGGACACAGGTTGACTCCATCTCTCGTCTATTATGAATAATGTTTCAATGAACATGGGAATGTAGATATATCTTCTACATACTGATTCATTTTCTTTGGATACCCATTTTATGAGGCCAACATTACCCTGACACCAAAGCCAGATCAGGGCACTATAAGAAAAGAAAAGTACAGGTTAACATCCCTGGTGAACACGTATGAAAAATCCTCAGCAAAATACCAGCAAACTAGATTCAACAGCACATTAAAAGAATCATTCACCACGATCAAGTGAGATTTATGCCTGGGAAGCAATGATGTGTCAACATACCAAAATCTATAAATGTGATATGCCACATTAACACAATGAAGGGCAAACACCATAAGATCATCTCAATAGATGCAGAAAGCATTGGACAAAATTCAACATCTTTTCATGATAAAAACTCTCAAGAAATTAGATATAGAAGGAATGCACCTAAACAGAATAAAAGCGATATATGGCAAACCCATCACCAACGTCATATTCAAGGGTAAAAAGCTGAAAACTTTTTCTCTAAAATCAGGAACAAGACAAGGATGCCCACTATTGCCACTTTTATTCAATATAGTATTGGAAGTTCTAGCCAGAGCAATTAGGCAAGGGAACAGAATAAAAAGCATCTAAACTGGATAGGAATAAATTAAATTGTCCCTATTGTCAGGTGGAATCATAAAGATTCCACCAAAATAAAAAACAAAAAAAAATCTGTTAGAATTAATAAATTAAGTTGTAGGATATAAAAGCAACATACACAAATCTCTAGCATTTATATACAGTAAACACAAACTATACAAGTAAGAAATCAAGAAAACAATTCCATTTACAATATCTACAAAATATTCTTAGGAATAAGGAATAACCAATGAGGTAAAAGATCTGTATACTGAAAACAAAAAGAATTGATAAAACAAATGGAAAGGAGCACAACTTAGTGGAAACATATCTTGTGTTCATGGATTGGAAGAATTGAAACTGGAAAAATATCTACACTACTTAAAATGATTCAGTGTAATCCCTATCAAAATTCCAATGGCATTTTTCACAGAATAAGAAAAAAAATATACAATTATATGGAACCACAAAATATCCTAAAGAGCCAAAGCAATCTTGATCCAAGAGAACAAAGCTGGAAGTATCATACTACCTGACTTCCTTCAGAGTATACTACAAAGCTATACTAATCAAAACAGCACAATACTGGTATTCAAAACAGACACATAGGCAAGTGGAACAGAATAGAGAACCTGGAAATACATCCACACATTTAGAGTCAATTAATTTTTGACAAAGGTGCCAAAAATTCACGATGGAGAAAGGACAGCCTCATCAATAAATGGTGTTGGGACTCTTGGATATTCATCTGCAGAAAAATGAAATTAGATTCTTATCTTATACTCTACCCAAAAATAAACTCAAAATTGATTGAAAACTTAAATGTAGGACCTGATACTGTAAAACTATTAGTAGAAAACAGGGGATAAGCTCCATGACATTGGTTTGGGCAATGATTTATTTTTATTTTTATTTTTTGCATATGAAGCAAAAAGTATGGATAACTAAAGCAAAAATAGACAAATGGTATTATGTTAATCTAAAAAAATTCTGCATAGCCAGGGACATATAGTGAAGGGACAACCTCCAGGATAAGAGAAAGTATTTGCAAACCATTTATATCATCAAGGGTTAATATCCAAAATATATATGGAACTCAAACCACTCAATAGCAAAAAACAAATGACCTGATTTTAAAAGTCATTTTAAAATCACTTTAAAAAGTGATTTAAAGGATATGAATAGACATTTCTCAAAATAAGACAAATAGCCAATTAATATATGCAAAAATGTCCAACATTACTGGTCATCAGGGAAATGCAAATTTAAACCAAAATGAGATATTACTTTACACCTGTTCAAATGACTATTATAAGAAAAAAAAATACATATTGGTGAGGTTGTGGAGAAAAGTGAAACCTTGTGCATTGTTGATGGGAATGTAAATCAGTACAGCCAGTGTGGAAAAGGGTATAGAGGTTTCTCAAAATTAAATATAAAACTAACAGATGATTTGGCAATACCACTACTGGGTACATATCCAAAGGAAATAAAATCAGTGAAAAGTTTTTTAAAGAGTATTTGAAGAAAAGAGTTGACAGGTCTAAAAATGCTATCCTCATAAGATCCTGCTTACAAGTTACAAGGGTTAACACTTGGCTGGCATCTGGGAACTTGGATATTATGAAGGTTTCCTTCACCATAACTAATAACAGTGGTACACGTTCCCTGAAACATCTGTACAAACAACATGTTTTATGCTGTGCCAAAAACCTGATTTTCCTCTGGAAGTCTGAAATTTGAGTATGTGCTAGATAGAGGGTACCTACATGACTAGCCCGCAACAAAAACTTGAAGACCGAGTCTCTAGTGAGCTTTTCTTGTAGACGTTTCCCATGTGTTGTCACAACTCGTTGCTTGAGGAATTAAGCACTTTCTGTGTTACTCTTGGAGAGGGCTCTTGATAGCTTGCACCTGGTTTCCTACAAAGTTACTCCAAATGCTGTTTTTGTTTGCTTTGTGCCGTTCTGCTGCAGTAAATTGGACCTGTGAGTGTGACTACATGCTGAGTCCTCCAAGTCTTCCTACTAAACCTGGAGATGGTCTTGGGCACCCCTGACACAGAGTGATAATAAATTTATTGATGATATTATGTAGAAACAGGCATCCTATTGTATTGCGAGATTTTTAAATTTATTATGTCTGGAGAATCTTTGGGGACTATGTATCGAAACTTGTTATATGTCTACTTTTTGATTTGATAATTGAATTGCTCGAAATTTTATTTTGAAAACATGAGAATACACATACACACGTACAACTTCCAATATTATTCATAAATACAGAACACTGGAGATTATTCACCATATAGAACTGTATAAATAAGTTATGACACATCCAAGTATTAGCCATACTCTAACCTGATTTGTGGCGTATCTGTTTTAACCGGCCAATATATATATACAATCATTGTTTTATAAAAATTATTAAACAGACAAGCACTTTCCAAACTGCTCAAAGTTTGATTTGTTAATAGTTTTTTTAAGCCTGCAACAAGATAATTTAGGTGAATGTAGAAAATCATATCACTAAATAGCAGAACTTTGACAATTTTCTAAATATTTGAGTTGCCTGTCATTTATAATAAAAATGAATAGTCACCCATTGTCATAAAGTGGGAAATTGACTATGACCTTTGTTTTATTTTTTATTTTTTGGCCTGACAAAGCCCGTTCTTCTGAAAACCTCTTGAAAAGCTACTTAAACTTTTAATGAAGATTGAAGCCTCATGGAGACAGGAATCAAGGCCCTTAACCTCTTTGTTTAGAGGTTGGATATTCCATAATTTTAATGAGTGGAGAATATCCTAATGAAATTCCACTTGTGGGAAAAAGCCCTAAAAAATGTGTACAAACATCCAAATGGAGATGGACAGAGCAAAGTACATTTACTTATGATGGAACAAAAATTGTGTTGGCATCAATTTGTCTGCCACAGCCAGTGAAAAGCTAGGGATAATGGGATAAACCACTGACTTTTAAAAGAAAAAGGTACTTAAATAAACTATTGTTTTATATAAAGGTGACAAAAGAGGTTCTAAAATATTCAGGGGCTCAAGTAACATATATTTAAACATATTGAAGATTTGCTCCAAGTGACAAAAAGAGTAAAATCAGAAATTTAGGACATAAATCATGTAGATCAAACTTATTGAAAATATATTATGCTCTCCTTCTACCAGTGAGAACAAGGAAGCATATACTTAATTGGGTGTTCATTTAAATTAATTTTTAGGGCAATTCAAAGTGATCTTTTCTTTAGTTTAATGCTAAAATCCGCACCCAGAGGTTGAGATTTAAGATGCTAATGACACATACCGTGTATGAAGCAGTATGTTAAACCATCACGCATCCGCCAGGAAAAGAAAAAACAAAACAAAACATTTCTAAGTGCCTTGAAGGTAGTTCCTCTTTCTTCTCAGGCTTCCTCTTACTTATTCAGGTTACAATCAATGAAACTTAGATGTACGTACAGAACAAGGCAAAATACTGAAGGTAGAACACGAAACTTAGAAATATATTTAAGCACAATGAAGAATTCAGTTTTCAATGAGGTTGATATTTCAAATAAGTGGGAAAGGGCTTTATTAAACAAATAACTAGGCACTTGGAAAAAGGAAAAGTAGAACCTACCTTAAACTGTAAAATTAAAAGATCTCATTTTGAACATCTTAAACGAGATGCATACATGAAAAATAAAACCGGCCCGTGCGGTGTCTCACACCTGTAATCTCAGCACTTTGGGAGGCCGAGGCAGGTGGATCATTTGAGGTCAGGAGTTCGAAACCAGCCCAACCAATGTGGTGAAACCCCATCTCTACTAAAAATACAAAATTACCAGGGCATGGTAGCACATGCCTGTAATCCCAGCTACTTGGAAGGCTGATGAAGGAGAATTTCTTGAACCCAGGAGGCAGAGGTTGCAATGACCTGAGATCGTGTCATTGCACGCCAGCCTGGACAACCAGAGGAAAACTCCATCTCAAAACATTGTTTTTAAAGAAAAAGAAAATATATTTAAAAATGAATAACATAGTTGAACATTTTTATAAACTTGAAATAAATATATTACAAAGTAATACTAAAATAGAAGTTAAAAAATTGTATAAAAGTTAAAATCTGTATTTTAGAATGGTGATAAGATATTGTAAAAATTCAATAGAAAATAACAATTTATCAATTTATCAGCATATGTGTATTATAACATTATACAATTTTACAATTGTATACATTATACAATTAAATCAACTTTAGAGATTTCTGTTTGCCATAATCATGATTTTCTATTTATTTTTATTTTCATTGTTTCTTTATTTTATTATTATTATTATTTTTGAGATGAAATTTCGCTCTGCTGCCCATGCTGGAGTGCAATGCTGTGATCTCGGCTCACCGCAACCTCCATCTTCCGGGTTCAAGAGATCTCCTGTCTCAGCCTCCCAAGTAGCTGGGATTACAGGCAAGTGCCACCACGCCTGACGAATTTTTGTATGTTTAGTAGAGACAGGATTTCACTATGTTGGTCTCAAACTCCTGACTTCGTGATCTGCCTGCCTCGGCCTCCCAAAGTGCTGGGATTACAGGTGTGGAGCCACTGCCCGGGCCGGCGACCCGTCTGGTATCCGCATCCGTCCGTCCAACCAATCCGTCCATCTGGTTAGCTGGCTGGCTGGCTGTTTCTTTCTTTTCTTTTTTTTTTTTTTAACCTAATTTCACTCTTGTTGCCCAGGCTGTAGTGTAGTGGCATGATCTGGACTCATTGCAACCTCCACCTCCTGGGTTCAAGCAATTCTCCTGTCTCAGCTTTTACTGAGTAGCTGGCATTACAGGCATGTGCCACCACACCAGGCTAATTTTGCATTTTTAATAGAGATGGGATTTCATCATGTTGGTCAGGCTGGTCTCGAACTCCTGAATTCATGATCCACTTGCCTCGACCTCCCAAAGTGCTGGAAATATAGGGGTGAAGCACCGCAGCCCGTCTATTTTCTTTGTTTCTTATTTATTCATATATTTTCTTTTACCTTCATTTAAAAATTATGTATAATGTTCATTCATTGCTTTTTCACAATAAAAATATTTTCCTACTACATTGAAAATACATATACATTGATTTTGGGGGCGGGGGGAAGAATACATAGACCTATAAAGAAGAGACAGGAACTACCTGAAATCTAATCATGCCAAAAGAAACACAATCACAATTTTGGGGATTGTCTTTTATCTATTGATGCATATATATAATTTATCCTATTTTCATATACGGAAAGCCACTGTTAACATTTTTTATTTTTTTTATCACATTTTTATTTTCTTGAAAGGTAAAACCAGTATTCTGAAGTCCACTTCCAAACTTCTAGAACTGGTGTAGGATGATTCTGGAATTTGCCATTACTTGCCCAAGTAACGTGGAATGTTGTCTGGCCAGGCCACTTTCCTACAACACATTCCACCAGGAAACTCATAAACAATAGGAATTGCTGAGTATTTTCTGCCGAACTTTTTTTTTTTTTTTTTTTCAGTTCAACTTGGAAAATAGATGGCAATCTTCACATGTTAAAAAGATGTTTTCCTCCATTTCTTTTCCATTTTAGCAGAGACAGTAAAGAATTCAAATTATATAATATCTCTGTCCTCCACACCAGCTGTGTTTTGTGTTTGTCAGATGCTTAGAGTGATTTTCAAACAGCTGGGTTTTCTCAACCATATTTTACCCCAATTATCTTTCTCCATGATCTTCAAAGCTATTTCAAATGATTTTTCCCCTGATTCAATACACATGTTTATAGTATAAAAAAAATTTAGAAAATAGAGAAGAAAATGATGAAGAAAATCAGAGTCAGCTATAATGATACCAACCAGTGATAAATAACATTAACATCCTTTTATCCGTGGTCAGTCTCCTACACATACACATACCTGCAATCCTATTATACATTTTGTTTTGTAAGCTTTACACCTTATAAAACAGCTTTAATGGTTTCCATTTTCATTCAGTATTTTCCTAAGTGTAGACTTCAATGTCTGCAGTCCCTCACTCCCACTGGCCCCCTCTCCAGTGTTCCCTTATCAGTTGTGCCAGCTCTTTCTTTTAAGTGCTCAGGACTAAAACCATGGACTCTTCCATGACTCTTCATTTTCACAAACTACATCAAATCCTCAGAAAATCCTAGTAACTTTGGGGAAAAATGTTGTAACCTACACACTTCCTACCCTTCACCTGCTAATCCCTGAGCCAGACAATCACTGATTCCTGTCTTGTCTATGAGAGCAATTTCTCTTCTTTCATTCTTGCCACCCCTACCGTTGGTTAAATGTAAGTCAGACCGTGCACTCCTCTGCTTAGTGTCTGCCATGCCATACTATCACCCTGAAAATAAAAACCAAATACAAGCCTTGGCCTACAAGAACCTGGACGAGTGGCCTGTGCTGCCTTCCTGATGTATTTCTCTTCTCTGCTTTCTCATGTGGATCCAGCCACAGTTACTTGCTTAATAATCCTTGGACATGCTGAGCTTGCTTCTGAGTGTCTTTGGACTTTCTGTTTTCTCAGAATGTTAGACCTTTCCCAAGATAGCTTCACGGTACCTTTCCTTACTTTATACAGTTCCTATTCAAACCTCATAGACTCCTGCCCTGACCAACCTATAAAAAATTCATCAGCTGTGACTTGTTCTCCATTCTGCTTTATGTTTCTTCATAGCATGTATCACCACCTGATATTATGTTCCATATTGATTTACTCATTTTATTTTCTACATCCCCCACTAGAATGTAAATGAAATGAAGACAGAGATATTGTCAGTTTTTGTTAATCACTATATTCCCAACATCTTGAAAATGAGCGGCACACCACACCCACTCACTAATTGATGAAAGATTCTCCTTTAATTGAACAGTTTTTGTTTTCTCTTGTAAGTGACAATTCCAATCCTTGATGATGTCTTAAGGGTAAATTCTAAGAAGCTAATTATTTTTAAAATTTGAACATTTTGTAATATTATCCTCAATAACAGATTTTTCTAATTGATGCTTCCATCAACAGAATATAACCTAATTTCACCAAAAGGATATAAAATGGAATAACTATTTTCTTATAATCTTATCACACTGAATTTTATCATTTTTGCTCTTATATTTTTGATTTGCTTGTAAGAATGGGTGCTTGTTTTAGCATTTTAGCTATTATTGATAAAATTGCTTTGAGATCACTTATGTAAACACCCTGCTGCACAGTGAGGTATTAATACAGGTTAATGAATAAGCAAAAAAAAATGTCTAAACGTATTGCTTTCACCAAGAAGTTATAAAATCTGTAGAAATTATATTCCAAATATAAAAGTCTATGGTTTGCAACCTGCTGTAACTTAACTTCCTTACTTAGTTTCTATTTGTTTTACTAAAATATTAAAGTTCTTGCTTCAGTAGGATTATTGGCCTCTTAATGTAAAAGATGCTTTGAAATCAATGGATAAACAATAAAAGCATAGAGATTACCTGTGAATGTGCTTTCTCAAGGAATTAAAATTTAAGAGGTTTACTTCTAGTTATTATACAACATGACACACTCTCTCTTCTCACTGACCCAGGCTGTGGGTTATTCTGAGAAATACCACACTCTTTAATAGCACATCTGGTAATATTGTAACCACTGGTTAAAAAAAAAAAAAGTTAATAACTAGATTCACTGGCAACAAATCAGATGTTTGGATGTGACTCATTGAAACATAGAAAGGAAAATGAACAGTCCTTATTCTAACGAAGTAACCCTACCCCACCCTGTCCAGCACCACACTTTAGCCTCCTCCTTACCTTGTACCAGTCATGAACCCTGGATTTCCATAGTTAACTTCGTTCTGTTAAGGCTTTGCTGCAAAAGGTTATTATTAACATGCTATAATATAGAGTTCCTGACATAGGCACCCAATGAGTATGTTTTCAAGTGTGCATGAGTTAATCTTAGCAGAGAAAAAATAAACATTAGCACCCTGTAGTTCTTTTGCCTTTGTATGTTTTCCAATTTTGTAGTTGCTACAAAGCAGCTTGCAAGGCTTGAAGGCCCAAGATGGATGAATAGGCATTTTGAAGAGGAAAATGTGGGCAAGGACAAAACAACATTGGCTGGGGACTCTTGGGAGAAAAGCAAGCTGTCTGAGAATTCAGAGGTGGTAGCCAGCCAAACATTGCAAGTTTAGCTAAGGCCATTCATCTGGTAGGAACACCTATTCCCTTTGGCTCTCATTTCAGTCAGGATGTCTTTCTTGTTTCTGCCATGTACATGTCTAGCAGGTGAGTGTGTTTATGTAGAATGCAAGGGTTAGCATAAGAGAGATATAAACACCAAAAGGACTGGCTTCATGTATGTATGACCTGTGCATCCATCTTGAGAAGGATCCCATGCTTGCTCTATGAAACAATTTTTGGACAAAGTCATCTCATTTTTATTTTACCTGTCCTGAACAACAGGAGGCAGCCAATTAGAATCCAAATTCTCAAGAGCTGAAAGCAAGCCTACCTTTGACCAGGAAGATTAGAAATTGGCAGGGATGAAGGATAGGAAAACATGTAAAACTGAATTTCTTTCCTAGGTCTGACTCATTGCTTTTATTACATAACAGGTTTACACCTTTACTTTTCTTATGGTTTCCATACTCCCATGGAAAACCCCCTTTTCCATACTCCCATTATATTAAATATGTTTCCTAAAAATTGTATTTCAAACACTGAGTTTATTTTTTTCCTGGAGCAGTAAAACATTAAAATAACTTATACTCCTTTTGATAGATGGAGTTATTTGAACTTCATAAAGCACTAAGAAAAATTTATAGGGTAACTGAATAATAAACACAGCTAGTGGAGGCCTTTGAGGTCTGGAATGAGGAGTGAAACAATGTATACTTCCTCCTACCTCATATATCTAATCCAATTTTCAGATCTAGGATCCATTCTAGTCACTTAAACACCACATAAACTTCTTTGACATTTAATTATATTATGTATATGCCTGGTACTATAGAAGAACTGACAGAATGAAAACTTCATTGAGTGTTTTCCTGGCCGCTAACCAATGAAATGCTCTCTGAGAAGGAATAGTGGTTAACAAATGCTGATAGGTGTAATGGCCCTGGCAGTAAATTCTCCATTCTTAAGAGACTGTTGGGAAGGCCTGAGAGTGGCAGCTTTGCTAAACTGTGGTTTAAATTGACTGCGAATACTTGTTAAGATTGAAATGAGATTTAATAGGCTCAGCATGGGTTTGATAAGAGCCTGTATTACCAAGGGACACTTAATTCAGTGTAATTATTGGCTTTAGGTTATAGATGGGTTGCTTCCAGTCCCAACACTTTCCTATGAAGGAGACTGTTACAAATAAGCTTTTACCCTTTCTTTCTTTCTTTCTTCCTCTCCTCCTCATCTTCATTTTTTAAAAATATATAATTGATGTATTTCAGGTGCAAACTAAATTTATACGAACAGTAAAAAAATAATCTCAGACAGTACAAAATGATGAAGTAGGCCAAGTTAACGTTTGGTACATTTTTTTCTTTTGAGTTTTGTAATAGGACTGATTGATGGGCTTTAGGTTTTATTATTTCTGCAGAGATGGGATGAGGCAGATTCAAAGGATGTTATTGTTCCAATAAACCTTTTTAAGAATAGTTTTAGATTCACACAAAGATTGTGAAGATAGTACATAGAGTTCCCATATTGCACACCCAACTTCACATATTCTTACCATCTTACATTACTAATGAATTGGTATTACACTGCCACAACTAATGAACCAAATTGGTAATTATTATTAAGTAAAGTTCATTTATATCTTCTTAGTCTTTATCTAATATTATTTTCCTGTTCCTGGATCCCACACTATGTTTAGTCCTTAGCCCCCTCTGGGCTTTGACTGGGTCTCAGACTTTCCTTAACTTTGATGACTTTCAATGTTTTGAGGAGTACTGGTCAAGTATTTTGCAGCATGCCCTCAATTGGGATTTTTCTGGTCTTTTTCTCATGACTATACTGACATTACAGTTTTTGGTAAGATACCATTTTCATCCAATCTATTTACTGTTTCAATTTTTTAATTTTAAATTTTAAAAATAGAAAAGAGCTTATAGAATAAGATATAAAGAAAGAAGAACTTTTTACAGCTGTGAAATGTGTTTGTGTTTTAAGCCAAGTGTTACAACAAAAGATTTAAAATGCTTAAAGAAGTTTATAAAGTAAAAGAATTGTAATAAGCAAAGGTTAATTTATTATTGACAAAAAACAAACTACTGGCTGTTTGTATTCTTTAACATGAGTATCTATTTTGTCATAATGTACACTTGACTCTCCTTATCCATATGGTTCTGCATCTGCTGATTCAAACAACTACGGATCAAAAATATTTAAAAAGATAAATTAAAAAAACAAGGCAAGAATAAAAAATATTAAGAGCAAAAAAATACAATATGACAAATATTTACATAGAATTTACGTTGTATTAGGTATTATAGGTGATTGGAGATTATTTGAAGTTTATGAGAGGATGGGTGTAGGTTACATGTAAATACTACCCCATTTTATATAAGGGACTTAAGTATCCCTGAATTTTGTTATCCTCAGGGGTCTTGGAGCCAATCCCCCACAGATACAAAGGGATGACTGTAATAACAATAGCAATACTAAAAAGGCTTCAAGATACCCCCCCGCCACACACACACACACACACACACACACACACACACACATATCTTTATTTGTACAATTACAAGGCCTCTGGACAAAGGTCAGGGAGAAGCTTTATTGAAGAGAGTGTCTCAAATCCTACTACCTTTTTACATCAACCCTTTTACTAGTATTAAAATAACCAAGTGTTAATCATCAAAGAAGGAAACACCTCCACCCAATATCCAATTACTTCATGTGTGTTTCTCTACAAATAATGAAAATATGAACAGACAATATTACCTTGCATTTAGGAGAATACTAACAGATTCTAGGATCTGTGGGTAGATCTTATATTGAAAAAAAAGACAATACATTTTCCATGTAAATAAAGAAAACACAAATGAGGAATAAGCAACTTCTAAAGTACACAGTTTCTAAGTCAGATGTAAACAATTCCTCACCCTCATCTTCTTTCCTGCTTCCTTTTTCTCCCTTTTTAGCAGAAATTTCTTCACCCCAGAGCACTCACTTATATCTGGCTATAAATTTGACCCCACCTATCATAGGAGAAAGCATCTCATAAACTAAATAACAGCATACAGTAAATCTCCTAATTTTTGACTTGTTACTTAACACAATTCCATTTGGCAGACATTTATGGAGCAGCAATTCTATGCTAAACATGGGCATCCTGGAAATCAGCGCTGTCTACAAGTGGGGGTAGACATATAAGTAATTATGATTCAGTGTGATTTGAGTAGTGGTGTAGGTGTGTTCCTTAGGATTTTATTTTTCCTAATAGTATTTATGTTTTTTTAAAAAAATAAGGCTACAAAGAATAAAAGGCTTATTTTGAATGAGTCCTTAATTGGAGAATTTTAGATGTGAGCCTAGAGGGTATAATAATATGAAATTTTAAAAGACCTTTCCCTTTATATCATAAATGAAACATAAAAAACTAATCATTGGTATGGCTTTAGCTCCATGGAATTGGTCTTGTAGCTACTTCTTGACACCCTCACACTTACATGTATGTTCACAGTTATAACCCTAGTACTGGGCACAGAGCCTGATGACATAGTATAGAGTAAGTGCTCATTAAATATTTCTTATTTAGGTACTTTTTTGTTTTATATTATGTTTAAAAATTTATAGATTTTATATTTAGAGCAATTTTAAATTTATAGAAACACTGAGTGGAAGGTAGAGAGATTTTCCATATACCTCTTGTCCCTACATGTGCACACTCTGCGCCACTCTCAAAATCAATATACGTTTTAAATAAGAAATTTTGCTTCTAGGATTTAAGTACACAAAAATATTCCCATATGCACAAAATAACAAATGCAAAGGATTATTCCCTGCAGCAATTTTTATGTTAGCAAAAGCTGTTAGATCGCCTAAATCTCCACAATAGAAATTGGGTTAGATAAATTATACTATTTTCATAAAATAGATTAAAAACAAAGATTTTTTTTTAAATAATAAAGGTTTCTGTGAACTAATAAGGAAAAACATCCAAGATAATAATGTTAAGTGAAAAAAACTCAAAAGAAGATACAAAAGTGTGGGTTTAGTATGCTACTATTTTCATAAGAAAATTGGAAATATAAGAATATATGTTCCTGCAGTTAATAATATTGTTACAAAAGGCTAGAAAGAAAATATTGGATGTTCCTAACACAAAGAAATAATACATGTTTAAGGCGATGGATATGCTAGTTACTCTTATCTGATCATTATGGACATACATCTATCAAAACGTCACTATGTACCCCATAAATATGTAAAGTTATTAACTGTAATAATTATTAATGGTAATAAATTGAACTAAAAATAAAATAAAACAAAGAAAAGAATATATTCATTTGCATTTGTATGTACTTTGGAAGGACTCATAAGAAATTAATAACAATGGTCCCTGCTGGTGGGGAAGTGTGGCGGGGTAGAGATGAGGGGAAGAGGAGACATGTGTGGGAGACAGCTTCACTGTGCTTGTTCTAAAAATGTTCTGCCTTTCGAAACACAGGACAATTTTATCTATTAAAAATAAGAAAAGAAATAAAATTTGTGAAAAATCTTATTTGAATGAGTCAGTGACTCTTCACACAAAAAGATTATAGCTGATATACCCACTGAAACGTAAACTCAGACTAAATCCGTGAATTAGGTACATGTTTCTTGCTTGCCAGTGTCGGAAAACGAACTCAGAGTTTAGTTTGGTTAATGGGTGACTGTGTTGCTCATGTGACAGGGAGGTGCCTGGCTCCAAGCCTGCCAGAAGCGAGATATTCAAGTTTAAGCCTGCATTTGTCTCTGCACGGTGCTGCTCTATGAAAGTCAGCAGGGCTGGAAGTACGATTGATATCAGCTGAAAGAGATGATGAAATGAATTAATACCTATCAATCTGAATGCTTGAATACCTAGAATGGCTTAAGGCAGGATCTGACAAATAGTGCTATGCAAAGTTAGTATTAGTAATAGAAGGCAAAGTCATAGTTGTAGTAATAATAATACAAGCTTTTATTATTAACTGATTTGTGTGATTGGATTGTTTTGAAGACTGCAAAAAGTTTGAATCCAACAAAAAGTTTGAGATTGGTCAACATCAGACTGCTTTCTGAAGGCAAGCATTAAAGGTAGCAGAAAAAACTGATTTTGCAGGCACACATAAAGTAAACATGTATCAGAGATGAATCGAATGGCATGGAATGATGTAAAATGAAACATAAAGGAATACAAATATAGGTAAATGAATTTGTATATTTTGAATGTGTTAGCTTCCACCAATAACTGGGGTGGGGGGTGCTCTTCTACAAATTTCTGAAATTGACTTTATTATCTTCCCCTTTCCTTTCTCTAAAAATACACTTTTTAATTTTATTTTGTTTCTCAGTTATGACTATTATTAATTTTGAGGTGGGGAGGTATTGGAATTCCTTAGACTCATGTCTCTAATCCTCCCAGATTAGCAGATACAACCTGGGGGAGATCAAATTCACAAGTCTGTACTGTATCCTCCCTGCTTTCCTGTGTTTGCCTGGAGAAGGTGACCTTGCTGGTATCACACAGAATCTGATACAGCAAGCTTGTTTGTATGCAAAGGGGTTAGTTAAAGAGACGTAGAGACAAGAAGTGTTTTAGCGTAGACCATCAGAAGACCCTGTCTCACAGGGTGCAGGAAACTTTCAGAACTAGGGTCCCCACTGGCTGATTTGACTATGCATCTCACCAACATCTGAAATGTAATTATTGACCCCTGTCCTAACACAATGATCTTGAGTTGAGCTGACTGCTCATCACAAGTATCCAAATATCTACTCAATAGAACTGAAAGTAGAAAAAAATAATAGTCATGAAAGCTATGCTTTACACGCAGTCCAGGAAAGCAGATATTCACACCAATCTATTATGATGGAATCATAACCTATAGAAGTGGAACACGGAATCTGTATTTTGAAAAAAGACTCCAAAGTAACTTTAATAATCAGCCACTATTGCATATTTTCTTAATAATTAGTTCCCAGATGTTTCATACGCTGGATCAACTTTACTGAATCTTGTAAACTTCAGCTGATGACAGCGATCAGAAAGCTCCTTGAGCATAACTTGTTTCCTCCTCCTTCTCCTTTCTCATGACATGCAGGTGGATTACCTGAACACTGCTTTTACTTAGAGGTAAAGAGTTTTTTTGGTGCTTAAGAACATGCTGTCTCATATAAAAACCAAATAAGAAAAAGAAACGGCTTTTCATGTTTGGGGGAAGTGTACATGCAGAGGATTGCAGTTCATAGAGTCAAAGATACAGTCCTGTAAGTGTGCCTTCTGTGTTCAGGTTAAGCCAGATTGTTCTATTGAGCCTTAAAATTTTGATATTAACAATAGATGCATTTGCAAGGTCAGAAGAAATCTGAAGAAGGAAGTTGGCCTTACTCGCTGAAGAATGCATGGATTCAAACTGAGAGGAGGGAGAAACAAAGATAATTCACAGGGAGAGAACAGCCTGAAAACCATGAGGAGTGCCAGGAGTGCATGCAATTGTTTCTAGTATCAATGAATCAAGAAATTGCATGCTTGATAATTAATTGTAATATATGACAGGAAGTGATGTGTCATGGGTAATATAATATAATATTAGAAATTTGATTTAGATTGTTGCAAAGTTGGAGGTTTCACTGGTATATTCAAGTTGGTATGATTATTAAAGAACTAAAGACAAAACGAAACTTGTGCAAAGTGAAGTTGGGGTTAGCATGTAGGAGATAGAGCAATAAACATTTTCGAGTTATGAAGCTGGGAAATGAATGAGTAGTACCTCATTTAGTCCTCACAAAAATACTAGTTATTTTTACATGAAATAATGGCTTCAGAAAGGTTAGGAAACTTATCCAAGGTCACACAGCTAGTAAATTGGTGAGATTGCATTCTGTGATTCCATTCTTGGCACCAGAAGTTCTGGGAGCAGTCAGAATTATAGCCAGAGAACGAGACTATGCTTGTATATGACTACTCAGGTTCCCTGAAACTGCCTTGGAAAACTTCCTTTAGTATCATTTTAAAATGAAAAGTGCTTTAAAATATGCTTAAATGGTCTTTGAACAGGAGATATTTTTAATGATCCTATCAAATTTGCGTTAATGAATCTGGGCTGCAGAGTAATATCTTCTTGCTTAAGATATGCCATGTTAGTACCTTTCATGTGAAAAGATTGGTTTTCCTCTCCAGGGAAGAGGAATTGTGTTATTTAGCATAAAGCATATCATAATTCATATAACATAATCATGTTGGACATCACACTAAGGGGTTTCATGCTCTCTTAAACTCTGAATGAATAAAAATCCAGTTCAAGTTCTTTAAAAAGCTAATGAGGATACAGATGGCAATAGAAGCATGGCAGTTGTAGTTTGTAGCTTTCAGTAAAGAAAAAGAAAAAAGCTACAGCGTATTAGTCATTGTAATATACATTTAAGCTGGTCACATATTTATACACCCCTAAAGATAATTATTATTTAAAAAATAATAAGACAGAGTACATTGACTATTATTTAACTTAAATGTTTTCTTTATGCTTATTTTGAAAACATGGCATTTTATTGATTTGCTGTGTTCCCTTAGTGGGTGAATAATATGGTGAAATTTACCTAATAGGACATAATCTCTCATAATAATAAATTTCTATTCAATGGAACTGGAAGCAGAAAAAAATAATAATAAAATGCATGAAAGTTATGCTCTTCCTACAACCAGGGTTGATCACATTACTAAACTCAATGTCTCAACTAAAATGATCTCTCAAACTCCTAAGATTCCTCCTGGAGTGAGCAAATGCTTGTATAAAATGTATTACACATTGAAAGAACTGTGGTTACTAGTCTCCTTTTCAATTCCTCACAAATAGAATACTGATGCTTTGTAAATTCTGACTCTATGTCTAATTAATATTTAAGGTCAATATTAATTGACCAGTTGTTTATCCAATCCAATTAATATTTAGGGTCATGCCTTGATCATGACATGATCAAGTTCACTCATGTATCACCCCATCCACACATGCAGACACATGCACACAAACATACAAGCAGCAATACGTGCTTCTTGATAACATTATTCAAAAAACTAGTTAATACTAAAAATAAAATTATTAAAGTTACAAACTGAAATAATCACATAAACTACCTAAACTTAAAAGGTTAAAAGTTGAGGTATATTAAATACTAGTAAAACCAGTTTTACTAGTTTTATTAATAAAGTCAGTTTTATTAGTTTTACTAGTAAAGTTATGCTAGTTTTACTAGTTTGTATGTTGTCCTAAATAATTGTTGACATGGTATGGAACAAAGAAAAGAGCAGAACAATTATTGAAATAAGAATAATGCAGCAAGTAATATTCTGTGTCTAAAACTCCATATTATTTTCCCAAGAGACGAGGTTTGATTAAAATAAAATAACTAAAATAAAGCTAAATCTATCCCCCTACAATTATGAATAAGGTAAAGGTAAGCAATCATAATAGTAGCCAGTATTTATTGCCATGTTATTATATGCCTTATATATATTATATCACAGAATATTTTTTAAAAATATATGAGGCAGATGTTAATATTTTTTCTCATTATACAGATGAGGAAACTGAATCATGGAAAAGTTACATTATTTGTCTACAGTCATAAAAATAATATGCATACTCCCCAAATCAGAGGACATAAATAGGAAGTAAAATGCGGTCAAAATAGCAAAAATGTTTTTGCTATTTTGCATAGCAAAAGAAACCAAGAAACTAAGAAAGAGCGAGGAAACATTCTACAATTAAAGACTAGCCATTTAGGTCTGGAATATAGACTAACAAACCATATCTTAACATGCTGTTGGTAGGTGAAGTACTTAACATATTGATAGATTTCTCACTTCATAATTTCTTTGAAAATATCTATTTCAAGAAAATTTTGAATAAAATTGGAAATCAAAGACATTGCCACACACAACAGTAATACTTGCTTACTTTCTCCACTCTTCTTAAAATTATGATTCATCTTCTAGATTGTTACTCTCAGCCTACCAGTGCAATTAGATCTTCCAGTGAGAACACAGATAATGCCACAGGGAATTTGCTCACATTTCAGCAGTGCATCTAAAATTCTATTTTCATGTACATGTATCCTTCCTTCCTCAAGTTTTAATAGCCCTATCGTGAAAGGTGAAACCATCTACTTTTTGCTTTTTCAGGAATCCCAACCCATCTGTGCAGCCACTGTGTGATCTGAGTCTTCAGCCACCGTGCCTCCTTGGCATGCTGCCATGTTCTAATAATGCCCATCATAGCAACAATGGCAGCCACAAGAAAACTTGCTAGATCCCACATGTTCTCACAGATATCCATCCCCCAGTTCTCTTTTCCTTTAATACAATTTCTTAAATAAAAATTAAAAAAGAAACTACATATAGTCTAATTCTTCAACTCTCATTGTGTTTAATCCAAGCTTTTGGTCATGCAACTATGATTAAATGGTTATTTATCATTAAATGTAATTGATGTTTTCTAAGTTCTCATCTTGCATGGCTGCTCTCTCAGTCTTTGTTGGATAATCTACCTTTTCCATTTGGCTGCTTTATACCGTCATTCCTCAGGTCTCCATCTTGGAACTTACTTTCTTCTCATTTTACATTCTGTCCCTAGGCTTTCTAACTTTTCACTACATCAAATTAGAAGAATAAGACTCAAGGCTGGATTAGGTCCCAGACTAAAGCAATCGTAGTAGGATTAGAAAAGAATGGAGTGTCTAAAAATTGTTCTAGGACACTATGGAAGTAGGAGTGAAGGCAAACAAGAATCTAGGATAAATCACTGTTTTCTTTTTGGTCATAATTTCTGAGAGCCTGTATCACTAGAAGAAATTTGTGATAAAAAAACAATAGATTCAGTTTTAGATACGTTGTTAATCTTGAAGGAATTAGACAGATAGCACTAACCAACTATGTATAATTGTTTTAGTGGGTTTTGCCTATAGAGAATTACTTACAACACATCATCAGTGATCATAAAAATTAATCAAGAGACTGAAACTTTCTTCCCATTAAAAATAATAGAAAAGTATACTTAAGCATCAAGCTGGTAATACTGATAATATGCATTTATCTTTTCATACTATATAAAACTGTGAATGGTGTTATTACACTAATAAAATCCAAAATCATTGAGGCACAAAAGGAGCTAAAAGCAGTTACAGCATCTGAATTCTCCATTTCATTTCACCAGTTCTCTGGAGGCTGTGAAAATTAGGGCAACCTGGTAGGACATCACCTAATGCATCTGAAATTCTTTTTTCTGCATTGAAACTAAACTGGTTTTATGTTTTGATGCAAAATTATGAGTTATGTCAGGATGCTGTGCAAGCGTCTATATTCCTCTGACACTATAAGTACAAAACATAAATACGAGATACTGATGAACACAAAACAATAAGAGGGAGAGCACTTTTGAGCAGTCTGTGACCAGGTTAAGAAAAAGAGAGTTACTCCTGCAGCAAAATGTGGCATATAATGTGTGATATAGCAAAACAAAGCCAAAACTTTTATGGATGCACATACCTAAAAAGAGATGATGATGCTTTATTTAAATGTATCCCAAAACCTAGCTTCAACAACTTTAGAAAAATCATAATAAGTTATTTAAAAATGCATATGTCTGGCTCCCTCTACTCTAGGTGGAATTAAATTAAAATAGAAGAAAGATTGAGTGCATCCCTGGGTATTATGTACACTTGAGGATACATGTCTAGTTTATTTTCCTCTTGAGTTCTAATATAATTACTATATTTTTAAAAGAGAAAAGACATCATTTCTAAAACATCACAAGAAATTTAAAGGCACACTCCTAGGTGTAAAATGTACAGAACCAGTTTGAATGAACACCCCAGAGGCCAAATTCATTTCAAGAAAAATCAGGAAACAGAGTAAAATAAAAATAACCAATATTGACACTGCTGGCAATGCCTGGCATGGAGCATTTCCTTTGACTTCTCTGGCTTCTTGTTATTAAATGCTTTGGTATTAACTGTACAGTAGAAAATAATGCATTGATACGCTCAGCAAATGCTTATCCCAGCAGGGGGAATGAAAAGTTGTGTTTTCTTCCCCAAATGTCAACATTCCCACCTTATTAAGGTGAGCCAAAAAGAAAATACAACAGTCTTGCCAAACTGGAAGGCAAAGAGAAACTCACCAGTGAGACACCTCTCTCTCCCTATTCCTCCTGGGGCATCCTCACTGCATCATATAGTGCCTGACGTGTGTTGAAACAGAGTCCAATAACTTCTTTGGGGGGATACCCAGAAAGTTAATCTATCTTCGTTTTGGAAAATAGTAGAACTGAATAAATTTTTATTGAAAGAATAAAAATAAAACAAACCAAATTGGGCCCATGAAAATATTTAGTAAAATTGTATAGAAAAATGATTATATTCCAGAGTCAAACAGAGATCATATCTCTGGAAAAAAATTTACTCAAGAAAATCAGTTTCCCTTTTGAACAGCATGTGCCCTGTGCTCTCAAAATCAGTCATGTAAATTATGAACGTAATAAAATTAGAGCTAAAAACAAGAGATACTAAGGCCTAAATGATGGGGAAAGTGTGTTGACTAAGGAAAAAGCAGAAATACAAAGACAGCTGGATGTTATAATAAAGGAAGATAAGTAAATGAAAATTTTCTATTGAAAATCGAAATAAACATAACAGAAAATCCAACTAAAAATTTATTAGCTATCAAAAAGAGGACAAGAGATTAAAAAGAAAAAAATGTGTTTTCTAAAGAAAAAACTAGTAATGTTAATGAATCACAATAAAAGAAATAATAGAAAACAAACAAGATGAACTTTATTTAGATGAATAAAATCCTGAACTTTCAGAGGCAAAAAGCTCATTATATTCCAAGTGAATTAAATCAACATGTAAAGAAAGACTGTCACTCTGAGAAACAAAAAATAAAATACGCTAACCAGAACTGGCTTAGCAAATGTAGAAATCAAGGATAAAGGAGAAATTAGTGAATACTTTGCAGAAAATAAAAATAAGATCAAGCCACTCAGAAGTGAGAAACAAACTACGTAGTGAAAGGAGGTTGTACCTCTAAGTCTGACTAACCTCAGAGGTTGAGTTTTAATTATTACATACCTGCCCATTGGCCTAAGGGGATTTGAAATAAGATGGTCAATATTGTTGAACTCTTTCTCCAGTCAATACTTTACCCATATAAAAATAATAAAATTATTTCCGTTATTTATGAGGCAATAAAAAATGATGTGCACAAAACCTTTCTAAAATGTTGAAAAAATAATATATTTTAAGGTAGTATTTAAAAATAATGCATTATGTTAAAAAAACACTACAGGTAAAACTAATAACACAAAGTGAGAGAAGCAGAAATTAGACAAAATAAAAAGGGTTAATTTCATCATTTTACGTTGAACAGAATGAAAAGCTCACATATTAATCTTGATGCCATGATTACGTATAGAAACATGTTAATATCAATCGAGTATATTGTCAAATTCAACTAATATTCTGCATAAAAATTGAAGGTTACTTTCTATTACAAAGAATAAAATAAACAATAAAGATTACCTTGTATCCCATCTACTTTCAATAATTAGTAAAAATGAATTTGCATGAAAAGCAATCAGCCATGAATACATAATCATGTAGAAATTATGAAAAAAAAGAGACAAATCTTTGTTGCTCATTATTTATACCTAACACACGCACAAATACACTAAAACAGTGAGTTATTCCTCTGAGTATATAAGCAAAATTACATTTTTATTAATGCAGTAAAGATGAGGTAAGTAATTTGTTGGAGAGCATTTAGTTAATTATCAAGAAAATATTCCGTTCAATCCTGATAAATTCTTATATCAAAATAATTTCCACGTGAATCATAGCATTATATGAAATAGAATAAAAAATTTAACAAACCACAATAAATATTTGTAAGTGTTCTTCCATTCATTGAGAACGGGAGTCAAGTTCTTCAACAACAATAAGCAAAATAAAAGCATAAGAAAGGGGATTCACTGATTGTTTTAATGATATACACACATTAAGTCTTCTAGATATCACAAAAATAAAAGTAAAGAGCAGATAAAATGTTGGAGAACGTTTGCCATGAATATGTTCCAAATATTGTTAAATTTATATAAAATCGCACTTTAAAATAAAACTTACGAACATGTATGTTTTACTTCCTATAATACACAATACATGTCTTGTTGTTTAAATAAATACATTATAAACCATTCAACTTCAATTAATTTAACCTATACAGAAAGGCTGACTTCAATGACAGAGAGAAATTTGTGCTCCAATGTGTCCTGTCCACAATCCTGTGGACATCTCCCCGGGTTATCTGATTCTTATCTTTCATTGTCTTATCTTTCATTGTCTGTTAGTTAAAGATATCTCATAGTAACACAAAAATAATTCCTATGTATAGACATGCAAATCATGTCTTCTCTGGTAGAGGCTCAATAGACTTTTTTCAACAATCTATTAATATCTCCAATGGAAAGCGTGTTTGCCTCCGTTTGTATAATCTGTCAATATTCCTGATCTATAAATGTGTGTGTGTGTGTGTGTGTGTGTGTGTGGGTGGGTGTGTGTGTTTTGCATTCTTTTTTGACTGGTTGTATAATTTGCTTGATTCGCTCATAAATGCACGAATAGAATACAATTTTTAGCTTGTGTTTGTATCTGCATAATTGTCATAGAATCCATATAAATATGTTCTCCTTCAGGTGTTTTCATGTTCAAACAATGAATTATAGTCATTTAATAAATTCTTATTCTGAGTAGCACATATACACTCAGTTTATTAAATGAATCAGCAGGCTACTTTACTTTGAGTATTGTTTATGTTTATAACACTAAAGGAAGACTAGGCAGACCAGAACAAGCCATGATATCTGTCCTAGAGGAAGAGAGAATCTCATTAGGGCCTTAACTATATATTATCTATGTATTGTTTGTACATATTTGGCAGTTTGTGGATATTTGTGTAATAAGCAACCAGTAAATACGGATTGAAAACACCGCAAAGGAGTGTTAGCACTCTTTCATGCGATTTCAGAGGCAGATAAAGATGATTGGTCATAGGAAATATCTAATGGTAGGACTGTAATTGAGAGTGAATTTGATTGTCCATCAAGAATGAATAGAGTTTGAGTGAAATCACAGGATGGAGTGCTTTTCAACTAGGGAAGCAATGGGAACAAAAGTAATCAGGACAGATTTCATGGCATACATCTAGTGACCATTAAATGACACTTCAAATGTACCAAATTCTTCCAATTGGGGTACTGCTTATTTATTATTTATTTACTGTGTTTTTAAATTTTACTGAGTATTTATAATGTTCTGGGCAACTTTTTCAAGTGCTGGGATATGGTGACAGAACCTAAAGAGCTAGAGCTCAGCTCTCATAGTTCATGCTCTAGTAAGATAGATAAGGGGTAAAATATTTCCATTTAATGCTAAATGTGATTAAAGTTAGAATGGAAGGAAATAAAGAGGATTAAAAAGGAAAGAAACATAATCTGCTTTACATTTCTAAAATAGTCTTCTATATGCTGGGTGGAGAATTGGGCTGCCAAGGGTACATGTTAAAGCAGAGAGGATAGTTAAGAGGCTATTCTAGGAGCCTAAGTTAGAGATAATGGCTGGTTGAAATATTCTGACAGTAGTCAGAGTGCAGGGAAATGGACTGATTCAGGATATATTCTGAATAGAGAGGGAATTGATATACTGATGAATTGGATGTAATGGAGAAAGAAAGGTATTACAAATGACTTCTAACTACTTGACTCAAGCAATTGTGGGGATGGAGTTGTCATTTACTGAAATGGAAATGACTAAAGCAGATGCAGAAGTGAGGATATCTGGGGGTGATGGCTATGGAAGCAAGTGAAAAAGTCCATTTTGTATGCATTAAGGGTAAGATGATGGATAGACATCTAAATAGAGATGTCAAGTAGACTATTGAATATACTGGAGTGCTGAGAAAAAGGCAGAGCTAAAAATGTAAATGCGAACATACACATTGTGTTTAAATTCATGAGACTGAATGAGGTTACTTAGGGAGAGAGTGCAGAGGTGGAGCTCCAGAAGGTCTGGAACTGAGCCTGGAGCACTAAAACACTAAGAGGTTAGTCAAAGGCAAAGTGCCGGAAAAGAAAAATGAGAAGGAACAAGCATTAAGACAGGAGGAAAACCAAGAGATTATGGAGTTGCAGTCTCTAAGAGCAGAAATTATTTTACAAAAGACATATTTAATTTTTCTGAATATATTTTTACAAACCACAAAAACCTGAACATTGGGTTTGCTAACATGAAGTAACTGATGACCTTGATAAAAAAGTTTCATTGGAATTGAATGAATAGAATTGCACAAGAATAATAGTTCAGGAGACAATGAAAAATAAGGAAAGTGAGATTGCATATGAGCAAGTATTTTCCATAAGATTTGCTACAAAGAGAACCACAGAAATGTCATGGTAACTGTGCAGAAACATTTTTTCTTAATAATGAATATGTCAGATCATTATCAAATACAATTGTTAATGAGACAAAGAATTTAACAAAGCTAAAGGTAAGGATTACAGGAAAGCCAAGAAATAGTTTAATAGAGTAGGAAAGAATTTAGGGCTAGGAATGAGAAACAGCTAGTTTTGAAGCTAGGCATCATGGCATACCAGCTGTGTAATCTTAAATAAGTTATGTAAACCCTTATATAATCTAGTTGTGCATAAAAGGAAAAAAAATAAAGCTTGACACTATTAAGGACAACACTCAGGTACTCCCTAAGGATTTAAGGATTTGGAAAGTAGAAGAATCAATTGTCTTTGAAATATAAATTGCTACGTAGAAAAAAATACATATACATGCCAAGGGTGGATTTTGAAATGTATCTGTAAGTGACAGGATAGGTAAAAAGCCAGAAGGATTTAGGAGTACTTTAAATGAACGACATTAAACTACTTAAGAAAAAAATAATAAAAACACTTGGTGCCATTCAGAAGAAAGGTTTGGTCATCCATAAAAGCAGAACTAAAAGGAAAGTCACCAGGGAATATGGGCATCACACTGATTCAAGTACTATACAGTAGAGTGTACATTAACCATCCTCTCAAAATATCTCCATCTTCTAAGGAAAGCCCATCTCTTGAATGAAAATAACTCTGAGGTTCTGTAGCCAAGGGGATGGAGATTTCCATTCGTGGAGGGAAACTCATCACAATCATGAGAGTGGCTTCCAGCCATCTCAGACAGGCACATTAAGCTTTGATTCAGCCAGTTCTCTTGTTTTACTTCCAAGCTCACCAAGCCACCCTTGTGCACGTCCTTCTCGTGAAGAGAATGTGCTGATGTAATAGACTTTTGAGTATTTCTCTCTCCTGAGACCATTAGTTCTCACGGTAAATCAATAAAGTGGTTTCTGATTTTGACTTGGCTTCTCATAGTGTTAGACTGCAGAGGAGCTAATGTGCTGGCCACACTGAAGTTAAGTATTTCCAGTCCCGGTGACATTATTTTCCATTGTAAAATAATGAACAGAAAGTAGGTGTATGATACAGCTCTGTGGACGTTTTAGTTAGCAAGGTTAGTCTCTCAGGATCTAATTATTTCTGAGCACATGAAGAGAAAGATTTGGGGTCTTTAAAGAGAAGGGTCAAATTCCAGGGGCCTTTGCAGACAAATTTCCTAATAGTTGTTTAATATGTTATTCAGTAGATATGCATTGATGGTTACTAAGCGTGAGTCCCCATTAAAACCAAAGCACAACATGCTACACCGTTTCCTGTGAAGGCAGCTCAGGTTAATCTAAGGACCATATTGATGCTGGAAACTACACACCGTGATGATTACATCTTCATGAATTGACATGTATTTCATAGCATTGAGACATTTCTTATTTGATTCTGAGAATGTGCAATTTAAATTCACCAAACTTCAGGTTCATGTAGTAAAGATGTATACGAGGCTAATAAAAGCAGTCAACTTATTTTATTTCTTAAATTGTGTTTAAGGTCAATATATTGAGCACTGATAAGATTACAAATACATTGCTTTAGTCTGAGGCAATGCCAATGCCTATCAAGATACTATGTGCTTATGGGTTGTTTTCCTCTTTCCCATCACGTCTGACTTTAAAGCTATTTCTTCTAGGGAACTAGATGGTTATAATAATATTATTGCTTGGAATCAGAATTTTAATTTTCCAAAGTTATTGTTTCTAAAAATAATTGTCTGGTTTGGGAAGACAATAGAAGAAATGCAATAATAATTTTCAAAATACACAGGAAAAGTCATTTGCTTTTACTCTTGGGAAATAGTGATGGAATAAAAGACGTACTGCCTATGTTGAAAAAGTCTTGCTTAGCTTGTATTGACACACTGATTATGCATTTAATGAAAGAAAGAATCATTTATTTGGTCACTTCTTTATTACTATCAATTTTTGAAATAGAATTATCTCCTGTGAATTTCACTTTAACATTGAATGATGTGAGGGTAAGTGATTGCCTGATTGCCTGAGCATGCCATTTAGGGCACTACTGAGTTCTCTAAAGAGTTGCTGCTTCCTCCAAAATTGCAGTAAAGTAGGAAAGCTCTTAAAACTTCAAGAGGAAAAGGCTTCCTCCATAATTGCATCTTATTTGGGCCAGAATCCTATATGTGTAGTGTCTAAAAATGGAGCAATAATATGAAGTGGAAGCAATATCATTGTAATGCACATTTCAAAGAGACTCAGTGCTAATTCTCTTGACTTCATGTGCTTTGAAGTGTTCAGAGAATGAAATGATGACACTTGTAAAGAAAGCAAAAAATTCCTTTTCAAGTGTTAGTGTAATGCTGCCCTTTGAGAAAGGATAAGATAAATGTGTATAGGTCCATTAGAGAGCTAACAATTTCTTACTACAGCTATTAAGTTGTGGGTGACATGAATGCTAGGTACAACTAAATTTTTCTTTGTGTTGTTTGAAAGAGTTAAGCCTTTGTTTCTTTACTTGAAAAGGCACTTTAATTAACGTGAGCTCATATGAGCACAGTGTGCCTCCTCACAGTAGCTAAAAACAAATTCATCTTCTGTCTCCCAGCTTCTTTTCACTCTGTGGCTGTACAAAAGTAGAACACGTGCCTATCACCAAACTCATTAATTACCGCAATCCACCTTTACAGTCTTCCTTAGTCACTCCCATCTTTAATCCTGACTGTACGTTTTTCTTTAATCTCTGATCCATAATAAGTAATCAGAAATTAGGCCTTGACATCCTTCTGTAATTTCATACTATGAAGTATCTTATATTCTTCCCTTAATCCTCTGCTTTGAGTAGCCTAGCTCTGTCATTATTCTAGCTGTGACCCTTCCCATGTGACCAGGGGTATGGAACCAAGGGAATGTCCCTATTCAAAACCTGTGGTGTCCTTCAAGTCCACAGTCTTAGACATCAGGATTTGCATTTTCTGCTCAAATGATCCCAAAGTCTCCTTCCACTGGAGGCTGGCCACACTGGAGACTGGCCACACAGACTTAAGACATAACCCAAGAGCAACTATTGGTTGTATAATGAGATAATTATAGGTAGAACTTAATATTAGTTGAGGGTGTATAAGGTTCGTTGAGTGCAGGAAGAACTAGAAGTAGGAAAAAAAGGGGAGCAGATGCAAGGTAAGTGTATCCATTTGTACTCTTGTTCTAACCCACAAATACAAAGGGCTCCCTTGTCTAAGGATTCAGTTTAATCCTACTGTTAGCTATTTTTACTGATCATTTTATTTCATAGAGAAGCTGCTCACTTACGACCCCAGAGCTCTTATAATCTGCATCACATCTAATCTCTAATTATATACTGTCATGTAATTGGTCTTGGATTGGTTCAGGCTTCCTCTCACTCTCTGTAATAACTTGTAAAATGGATTTATTTTTACTGCTTAATACATTGCTGTGCATAAATTATTCAGTGCATTTTTGTTAAATAAATGTATGTGGAGAACAAGGCTTATATTTAAATTAATATGCTTCCCTCTTCAATTTTCTTTGGGTTGTTGATATTATTTATGTGCCTGCAGAAAATACAAGCATGTATTCTGGTGTCTTAGCAGCTTCTTGCTCTTCCCTCCCCTAAAGTATGAGACCTCTGCCTTGCCTTTTAATTCATCAGAGTTGTAGAATTCATAGCTGTCACTTATGCATTTTGACCAAATTTATTCTTGAAATAATAGAATTATGGAGAGTGAAGAAACATGCATGGTCATTTCGTTTAATCCACCTTTTTTCTTTTCTTTTTTTTTTTTTTTTTTTTTTGGGGGGGGGGGGTAGGATTCCACAGCATCTTTGACAGATAATCAAAGACTAATTGTCCATCCAATTAACCTTAGACTACCAACAGTGTGTATTACAGAACTCTGAGCATCTTTAACATGACTGATTTATAATATGAACCTTTCAGAACAGAAAAAAACACCTCATGATTTTACATGTCAGAAGTAACAGTAATCTGATTACCAGGGCTACTATTTTTTCACAGGAGAATCTTAGCAACTCCAAATTCTTCCATATCTATAGTGTAAGATGTCACATTTTCCTTACCATCATCAAAGTATTCACAGTTCTATAAAACTATAAAATCTTATCTTTAAGCCAGCTATTTGTACTCTACTTTTATCCTTAATAGCTATATGCCTTTTCTTTAAATATCTACACCTTTTTATTCTGGTTATTAGCACCAATGAAACACTTTTAAACCCTTTTTATCTTCTGATAGTTTATTTTTTTAATCCCTGTAAAGCAGTGGAAGAATAAGACTAGAAAGACATTTTATCCCTGCCTACCTTTTTGCTATGTAAAATAAGTTGTCTACGTGTGACAGTGGGTACTTGTGTACATGTGTGTGTTTCTGTACTAGTGACCCAGGGAGCATAACAGTGGAATGGAAGTAGATTATTTGTATCTTTTAGATTCTGAAATTTTAAGATTTTATGTTTATATTAAAATTAGAATCTTTGTCTCAAAATTTTAAATTACCATAAATTATCATCAAAATGTCTTTAAAACAATAATGTTATAAATTAACATTGGTAAAATAAGAAATGGGGAGATTGTGCTTATTTTAAAAAGGTGAAAATTTCTATATTAAACAATTTATATTTAAAGTAGAGCAGGCGAGACATTGGTAAAATGCACACAATGTTAATTCCAGTTTGTGTTTCAGATCCAAAAATAGCTGTTATTATTTATCTCTGACCTAATAAAGAAAATATGAAAATATAAACAATGCCATGCTTCAAATTATGGTCATCTTTCAAAATTATAAAGGTTTCTGTGGTTACAACTTAGCATAATTGGATTTGAATTACTAATCGATTACTTACTGTTAAGAATATTTGTATTTGCTCTTACAAAGTTAATGATGATTTACCTTCTGTCTTGTTTTAAGGTGATGCTGCTAGTAGAGATTGCCTTTCTTTAATTTTATTTATAATTTTGAAATACTAAGTCATGGCTAACAATATAATGAATTCTGTGTGTATCTGTGTATGTGAATGTATGTGTGCATATGTGTCTGTATGAAATGAACAAAGACAAAAACATGTATAGTGAATATAATAAATACATATCGACTTTGCAACTACAGGATACTATTTGTACATTTGATATTTCTGCCTCTGTAGCTTCACTGGTGTGTGTGCGTGTGCACATGCTCATGATTGTTTTTTGAAAATAACCTCTCTCTATGGACATCATATTGTTGACTCTCTGTTCTACACCACCTAGTATTACTTTGGTGCTTTATCTAATTTTGATACTCACTTAAATGTTTCTCCCTAATGTTTCCTGATTACTCTAGCTTTGGGTTGATTCTCCATTTAATTCTATAGCGTATATAATTCCAAACACCCAACCATCAGCCTATAAGAAGACATATCCCTAGATACCTGATTATTCAATATTTCAACATTTGTGTAATTACTTGAAATGGTTTACTCCAAATCCATAAACCAAACTGAAACCATGGTGTAATGAATATGTTCACACACCAATGAAAATGTTGGTATCAAGGAGAAAGAATATTAGAATGCTAATATCTCAGATCAACCCCTCTTATGGGATCCCACTGTTGTCACTAACCTCTTTGCCATCCTTAATGAGAATGTAGCTTTAAAAATATATATATATGTTAATTTATATTTTTTTGTGCGTAAAAGAAATATAATCTATATTTGACACAATGTAGTATCTTTGTGTTCTGCATACCCACATACCCTTTTGGGGTTACTAAATGTTAAATAATGTGATAATTGGTGTCCTAAAAGCAATACGTTCTCCATAAATCATCAATATATTGTTATACTGATTGTTAAAAATATTTTACCAATTTGTATGAAGATGCTGGGGGTTTGGATACCCTGGAAATCCATGAGATTAATGTAAAATAATTTAAAGTAGGCTCCTATTTTCTGAACATTCATTCTATAATACACTGGCAGGAACAAATTAGTTTTGATACTTAGAGATGTCTGTATTTTATTTTATCTAATTTGCCTTGTTTAGCATGTCTGAGTTTCCTATCACCAATTTGCTTCTAAGCAATTTGGAAGTTTGTCGTAGGCTTCTTTGTATTCTTAGTGAGCGTAGAATATGTTGAATATAAAGCAGGTGCCTTTCACATGTATTCAGATTGATTAAAAGATCACACGCACACATGCACACAGACACACCAGCACAAGTACTTCTCTGGCCACCAACTGTATTGCACATGCTCTGATTTCCTGAAGTCCGTTTTCTAACACAGTTTCAGCGTATCCGCAAAGTGATTTTGTTTTTCTGCTTAATAGGGTAGAGATGACTAATACTCTTTAGGTTCTGGGTAAATATTTACTGAGGATGAATGAATATTTTTATCTTTCCTATTAGAGTTTGCATTTTCTCAACACATATTCAGTTTATTAAAACAAAGATTGTTAAAATGAGCTTATCTCCATACCTGGAGATTGAATCTAAATAACATTCTAATTTCCATATCTTGTCAGGTTAACTATAGCTGGTGGGTCGAAGCAGTAACATTAATTAAAAGCCAGTGATGACATTTCTAGTGTACCTAACAACTTCTAAAACAAGGACAACTACAAGCTTCTAGATATGAATGATGACAGCTAGATTAGGATGCAAGAGTTGCACAGGAAAGCTATGGAGGATTAGGAAAAGAGTCAATGAATGGAACATGGTGACTCATGCAACCCAGGAACTACAGGACCCAGAGGAATGATGCTACCAAATTGTCCATGTTGAGAAGCAGAGTATGGCACACTAGACGCACTTTTGTACTATTAGCAAAATTAGAAGGTTAGAAAGTAGAATATGCTACTTTGTTGGGAAAAGTGATGGTGAGTTAAGTTTGCTGTGACTATTAGATATCTTCACGGAACTGTGTGTGAAATAACAAATCTAGAACTAGGGTGAGTGATTATGGTTGGAAATACAGATTTGGGAGTTGTTTGACATAGAAATAATGGTTGAAACCATAAAAGTAAATGAACTCTGCAAGGGAGTGATCATAAAGGGTGAGGAGTTTTATTTTAAAGCTCCTATTTTCCTTTAAAAGAATCCTCTGTGACTTATCCATCCACATCCGTGCAGCGAACTCCGTGATTGTAAATATGCCAGTTGTTCTCCAACTTTGTATGGATGTTCTGAGAGGGTCAGAGTAGCTGAATCCATAAATTTATCTACACTGAACATATTTTATCTCAGCTCTAGAGAAAGTAGATATAAAGAAAGTTAAAAATACATAAGCCATCCTGATATACAACAGTTTTCAAATGCATGATGGTTGGGTTTTAAAAACCAGTAGAAAATTGATGGTTCATTTTCTCAGTTTAACTATGTATCAGAATATCCACTTATAAATTTATATTCATAATATGATATATTACCAGTAAACAATATAATACATATTGTAAGGTATGATATTAATAAATATATATTTGTAAAGTTCTAAATTGTTATTCTTTAAAGTTATTTTACTTCATTATGACTTCCTAAAGAAATCTCATAATTGTAAAATGTTTTACATGCTCAATGTAAAACATGTGAAAATAGAGACAACTTTAAATTAGTAAAACTTAAAATATTTTCTTAGAGAAAATAGCAAAACAATATTTTCATATGCTTGTACCTTATATACTGTGCTATTTAATCACAAATAATGAAGACAATTTATGTATTTTCTATCTTAACTTTTCCCTTTTCCCCAATGCCGTTAAATATCCTTCATATAAGTAATTTTTTAAAAGGATGTATGTTGTCCTATTGAATAGATAACCAGGACTTAGTTGAGCAAGTCCTTATTATTTATTTATTTATTTGTTTATTTATTTATTTATTTATTTTGAGATGGAGTCTTGCACTGTGGCCCTGGCTGGAGTGCAGTGGCACGATCTTGGCTCACTGCGACCTGTCCCTCCCGGGGTTCAAACAATTCTCCTACCTCAGTCTCCCTAGTAGCTGGGATTACAGGTTCCTGCCACCATGCCAACCTACTTTTTTTTTGTTTTTTTTTGTATTTCTAGTAGAGACGAGTTTCACTATGTTGGCCAGGCTGGTCTCGAACTCCTGACCTCAGTTGATCTGCCCGCCTTGGCCTCCCAAAGTGCTGTGATTATAGGTGTAAGCCATCGCGCCTGGCCACAGCAAGCTCTTATTTTTATACTTAGAGGAGATTTCAAAGTATCTGTTACTCTAAATTATTTTCCAATGAGAATAATTCCTTTATATTTGTAATTAAGTATGTTTAGGATCTAAGTACAAGTAAAAGTGTTCCATCACATTTCTGCTTGCTTCATTTGACAACGTATTTATATTTTCTAGTTATAATCATATTTTCAATGTCTTTCAATGCCATTTGGGATACAATGTTTTCTCCAATTATTGGCTCAAACTCTTATTCAAATATTACTCTTTATCTCTGAGCTAAGATTTTTGGGAATATAAAAATATCTAGTTTGTTAGCTTAAATTTTTATTGTAGAAATGATACATATATAAAATGTATAAATCTCTTTGGAAAGATGATTCCTACATAAAATTCACTCAATGTAAATAGAAGAAATATCCGTGCATATTATGTTATGCAACAGTACTTGAATAAATGCCAAGTGAAATTTTGTAGACCATGACCAAGAAGAGGTTTTCAGAAGACCAGAAAAGTCTAACCTTCCCTTTAGCTCTACAAAAGTTAATAATAAGAAGACACATCAAAATCCTTGCAGCCTAACTCTGGTTTCCAGGATATGTTCCATCAAGAGAGATCATCCCCATGGTAATATCATAAGGAAGATATAAGACCAATAACATTCAAACATTTGAAAGAATCATTCTTTTGTTTCTAATTTATCCTTTGTGCATGATAATATATCCTCAAATTCAGAACTTGTTGCTTATTGGGCAAATCACCTAAATTCCTAAACAGAGCTTGTTCTTTAAAGTATAATGAGTAAAACTTATTAAATTGTACAGGTTAAGTATGTACCCGTTAATTACACTCAATAAATTTGAAAAAATATATATATATAGCCCTGAGAGAAAAAAACACTAAATGAAAACTAATGTGTTTGTCTCCTAACATGTGCATGGATTTATAAGGTGAGAAACATCATGTTTCTGTTTAAAAAAGAAAAACAAATACAACTTTAGTTTATCTTAAATTCTAAAATCAATGGTAAATAGTAAGAGTAATACATGTGACTTATTTGTGAAGATTTCTGATTTATCCTTGCATATGCAGAAAGGAAGAGAACTTTCTGACTAAGAAATGTCATTTATGTTATTTTAGACTTGTAATAATATATTCAGCTTTGGTCATTTGAAGCAAAATATATGCTCTGATCCTAAGTAAAACCTCTGTCAGAATTGGTCTCTAATTATGGAAGTGTTTTCTGGAAAGAGAGCTCAATGAGAAAAGCAATAGCGAACATGTTCAGTAACTTGAGAATTTGCACATTTATTTAGTTATATATTTCTTTATACATCCACCTGTCTGCAGTAAGGTCCCTTGAGGAAGGTTACCTCAGTGGACCAGCATCCTATTTAAAACTATGTATAACCTAACATACTAGAAAAGTAAGTTTCACTAAGACTTATCAGAAAATAGATTATGAATATGGGTGAGAAAATTGTTCAAAATATTTGGGAGTGAATAATCATGTGAAATTCACAGGACTATATTAAGTTAATATTGTAGTTTAGCAATGTTCTTGAATTTCTAAATGATAATAGAACCTCTGAAATCCCAGGGGATTATTTCTTTTTTTCCTTGGTACTAAGTAGAAGAGTACATGTCACAATGATGGGAAGAAGTTGAGAGAAGTCAAAATAATCAGAATATCAACGACTGTCTCCCTTGCCCACGTTTTCTAAGGTGTATTTGAAGACAGTTTTCCAGTCTAGAGATATTATAGTATGTGGTAAAAAAAAATTTTAAATGAAGGAATATCTGAATATTAATTCCTTGTTGTCAGTAGAATGTTAGTATATTGGTTGGACTTTGATCCAACCACATATTTTTTTCTGAGCCTCGATTTCATCATAAACAGAAAGGCAAGAAATAATCATTTTTTTTAAGCTTGAGACAAGTTATTTCTTGGCATATTGTATTTGCTCAATACATATTATCTTCCTTCTTTCTTGTTTTATTTTGATCATGTCTATGCCAACATTTGCAAATTCCCACTCTGAGCATTTTTCACATTTTCCTGTGTTATTTCTCACCCTCGTTTTCTTTCATATATCTCTCTTCTCTTGTCCTTCCCCACCCCCCACCATTTTTAGTTGTAAAGGCAATAATAATAATATTGATGATAATTAACAGTTAATTAACAGTTATACAACAAAGACTGTGCTATATGCTTTATGTAAATGTCACTTAATTCTAATAACATTTTCCAATAATACGATCTATGAGGGAATAAAGGTTCAGAGGTGTTAATTATTTTCTCCAAATGCACACAACTAGTAAGTAGCACAGCTGGGATTTCTATTCACATTTTCAGAACCGAAAATACAGCCAATACAGAACGGAATATATTTCTTAAAGCCTAAAAAGGCAAAGAGAATGTAACTTGGGGCTAGGGCTTATGTATGACTGTGAGTTTTTAGGCTGGTCTAAGTGAAATTGGTTTGTCTTTTCCCTTATGTTACAAGAATATTTTCACAAAAATTTAGTTACTACAGTTATTCAAAATAATTTATGATGTCCTGAAATCCTCATGTTGTGTCTAAGTTATTCAAATATTAAGTTGGAATCATTCTGTCACTTTTGGATTCCTCAGAAGTTAGGCACTTATAAGAATGGAAGAAGAAGAAAAAATTGGGGGATGTTCAAGCTATTAGTACTATTTATATTAACAGTCTCAAAAGTCTCATTAAAGTCAAGAAATTAATATACAAGGGCTGCCTAATCACATTTATCATTCAATTTACATCACCATAAGAAATAATTTTGGCTGACTTATACTGAAACACATTTTCAATTAATTTACTCTGTGAAATATTTATGATAGTTGTTTTCCTACTTTTAAAACTGTAATTAGTTAATATAAGAAGGCTTCCTGCAATAAGTGTGATGTGTAGCTCTGAATCAAGAACTAGAAATTATTGAGTAGGGACAAATAGTGTAAAAAATGCAGACTCTAGCTTATTATTATGAATGACAGTGTAAAAGAATTTCAACTTGTAAAAATGTATTCTGATTTTGTTATCTCAAATGTCTTTGTAAATTACATTTGGAATTCATTTTATATCCCCTCATCCCACCTCTATTTAATACCTAAAGAAGCCAAAATGCCACTCTCTACTTGAAGTTGCTATTAACACTTACCGTGTTCTGAAATGGTACAGCCAGTTTCTTTTCTGAATCTCTCCTAGAATAACATCCAGAAATATGTAAAAATGCATTTTTAAGAAATTGGTGTCATTTGGATGAAATGATGCTCTTGATTTTGACAATGAACATGGGAAATGTTAATAACAGATCATAGATGGACTCAAAGAGCTAGATAAAATTCTGAATTTGATCTTGGAAAATTTCAGATATTTATCATACATTTCACAATTCGCTATTAAGGGCATTGTTTTTGTTCAGAAAAATAAACCTATCCTTCCAATTTGTTTCAGTTTACAAAATAATTTTGTGTTTACTAACAACACTGGCAATAAAATACATGTGTCTATTTCTCAATGAAAAGGAAGGCAATGTGGGTACCATTATAGAAGCCAGATTACCTCAAGACCTCTGTAATGTAACTATTCTGCACTGAAATATTTTTGTAGCATTTCTCCCAAGGATATTTACCACAATGTAGTGTTAATTATGAAACTGTTAAAAAAAGAGACAAAGAAATTAAGGGACGACGTGAGGGAAATAAGAGTGCTCTCCAATGATTGTTGACAACAGATGGGGAGTCAATGAGGTAGAGAGATACAGACATTTTATCTTCAAATGACAACAATTTCTGAAAGGGAAACTCTGAAAGCACGAACATAGGATTGCATTCACAGTTCTACTCAGGTGTCAGAGGGGCAAGACTCACAGCAGAAAGGAGAAAATGGTCAATTTTTTTATATCTGAAAACATTTTACTGCCCTTAAGTTCTCTAATGGTGATCTTAAAGTAATAAGACATCAATGCATTACTTTTGCTATGTAGTAACTTGACAATTTACAAACAATATCTTTTCTTTGTAGTTAAATATTTAATAATATTTTCAAATCTATTAAGACTTGGTTGCACATCAAGCCAACCTGCTAGCTCATTTTGATCCTGTCATTTCTAATCTATCATTCTTGTATACTGGAGATGGTTATTCAGAAAAAGTGTCATGAAAACATAATTATTCAAACATAACTTTTCCCACATAGTGAAATAAATTATCTTATTTGAAAGCATGTACTTTTATATATCATAATACATTGATTTCCTTATCAAATAATAGTTTGTTTATGTTTATAATGTTTTTAAAGAATTTAGGTAACATCTAAATACAATTTTTTTAATGGTAAATCTAAATGCACAAAAATAAAGTATTTGTTCCTTGGGTATGAGGAAGAATATAAAGGTCAGTGTCCTATTAGGAAATTCTTGTTATATCAAATGATTCTGAAATTCTTCTTTTGTTCACTTAGTGAGAATTATTGGGAGTCTTCTACGTGTCACACATTCAATCTGGCCCTGAGGACACAATGATGAATAAGGCAGACCCACCTGCTGCCTAACTACTGTCCTACTCCAAGAAAAGCCTCCCTTTAGCTTTGTTTTGTGGGTTCCAATCACAGCATGCTTTTGAATATCATTGTTTTCCCTTTGAAAAATGAATTTTCTTGTGAAGAAGTATAATGTGAAGATGGGGAGGAGCTTAATTTTAAATTCATTTCAGTTAAATGCATAATGATCAAGTTGGATTTATTTTTTTTTCCAAAACCATAGTTTAAATAAAATACAATGAAAATGCAAACAGGTTCTGAAGGAAGCTTCAAATGTGTCTCCACAATTGTTTGGGTAAAAGCATCCTCTCAGAAACTGTCTTCTACCAACCCAGCATTTCGAGAGCAATAACAGAGCTGTTCTTTCCCTTCTCTTGTATTTCTGAGAACATGCTTGTTGGCACCCAACAGGTGTTTAAGTATCCTTGATGGAAGGTCAGCAATCATCTGACAAGGTCATGGAGCAAAATAGCAGTAAATAGAAAAGGTAAATCTTTCCGTGCAGTAAATGGAAAAGGTTAATCTTCACATGCAAAAGATGGGATCATCAAAGGAACAAACAAACAAAGTCAAAAAGACTTAAAAAAATGAAAAACCAACTGCTTGAGTTTCACAGCCGCCCTGACTACATGTGTAATCGTTTCTCCATTTTGTATGAATATAGGTAAGAAAACGAGAGAGAGAGAGAGAGAGAGAGAATGGAATTAGTATTGATATCTGAATTCTTGTTTCTAATTACAAATTTATCATTTCTCTGACCATACATGCAGGAAAATGTCACTTTCAATTCACTGTCTTTAAAAGTCCTTTGTTACACTGGGATGGGAAGGAAATTGATTACTATAAAAAACTTCTAAATCCTTAATTTTAAATGCAATATAATTTCACTGGTTATTAGTATTCAAGACCCACAATGCCAGTTAAAAATATAGGAGGTTCAGAATCAATTTGGTAACCTGGAGAAAAAAACCCCAAAACTTTACTGTATATATATATATCTATAAAAGAATTCAAGATGAAATAGACAAAATCTCCATTAGAAAAATGTAAAAAAGTATATAAATATGAAAAAAGGCAAAATAAATAACCAATAAAATATCAAATATTCAACTGTACTAGAAACCAAAGAACTAAAGATTATTTAAAAAGAGGTATTACTTTCACATATCAAGTCTGAAAAAAATAAAAAGGAAGATGTTAGTGAGGCTATGGGGCAACGGGCTCACACATGCATTGCTCATGGAAGGCAAAATTTGGACATTTCTTGTGATGACTGATTTCGTGTATCCACTAGACTGGGCTACTGGATGTCCAGAGAGCTGGTTAAACATTATTTCTGGATGTGTCTATGAGGATGTTTCCAGGAGTGACTGACATTTGAATACGGTGAACTGAGTGAAGCAGATGGCCCTCCGCATTATGAGTGGGCAACATCCAATCAGCTGAGGGCCTGAACAGAACAAAAGATTGAATTAACTCTGCCTGATTGCTTGGGCTGGTGGTTTATCAATCTTCTCCAGGCCTCGGTGCTTCTGGTTCCCTGCTTTTCAGACTTGGATTAGAATCCATTGGCTCTCTGGCTCTCAGGCCTTCATACTACACTGCTGGGTTTCCTGACTTCAGTTGGCAGATGACAGATTGTGGAATTTAGCCTCCGTAATTGTGTAAGTCAATAGCTTATAATACATTTTTTTAATATATATGTATGTCACATACACATGCATGCACATACATATATAAACATACATACGATGCTCTTTGACTTCCATTGTATATTGAAATACCATAAATCGAAAATGCATTTAGCACACCTAACCTACGGCTCACTAGCATAGCTTAGGCTAGCCTACTTTAAACATACTCAGAACATTGGCCTACTGTTGGGCTGAATCATCTAACAGAAAGCTTTATATATTAAGATAAACTGTTGACTCACTCACATAATTTGTTGAATACTACACTGAAAGTGAAAAACAGAATGGTTGCATGGGTATGTAGAGGAGAGAATGAACCTCCAATTTTCTTTTTTTAACTTTATAAAAGTTTTTTGTTTGTTTGTTTTTAACTTTAAGTTTTGGGATACATGTGCAGAACGTGCAGGTTTGTTACATAGGTGTACATGTGCCATAGTGGTTTGCTACATGTATCAAACCATTGTCTATAACCTCCAATTTTCTTATGAGTGACAAGTTATTCGGTTATACATTTCTGAGACCCACTTATATTAGGATAGAATATCTACTTTTTGTAAATATATAGTTGGAGTCAGCTGTCCCTTCTATGGGTTCAGAGGCAAAGAGAAATTTATGTTTCTTGAAAGAAATGGTCAAAGTTATGCTTTGAAATCAATGGTAAGGTTTACACATTGTGGCTCTTTTTTGTAAATCAATACCATCAACATTAGAATGTAGTTTTGCTTGCTTTCATTTCTAAGTGACAGACAGATGATAGCCATCCTCTTTTGTGCATGGTTAGGTAAATTCGAGTAAGGAGAAGTAGAGAAACAATCTACAAAGGTGAGAGAAGAGAGAGGAAACAAGGGAAGAATCAGAAGATGGTCAGAGTATGGTTTGAAATTTGTCCAGGGTCTATTCATTTGTACTTGAGTCAAAAACTTTGAGGGCTAATATTAAATGTATATTCCAAAAATATTTAAAATTGACTTCTAAAGATATCCTTTTTAAAAAAACTTCAGTTATAATCCTAGACTCTCTGTTAGATAACATATATCTAATTTAATTCTCACAACAAGCATTTAAGGTGGCTTTTCAAGCTCATTTAACAGATGAGCAAGAGGTCAGTTGCTTCTGGGGAAAAGTAGGGCCTAAATCCCAGTTCTCATTCATGAACAATTAGAAATTTCAATGCTAACTGAATATTTCATAATAATAATACATTATTTTTGTACATCTGGTAATAGTATGACCATGTTAACAAAATTTATTCCCATTTTTAGAATTACATGATGGACAATAAACAGATGAAATAATACTATTTCTGGGATATTTTCAAAATACTTTGGAGGAAGGGGGTTGAAGAAGGTTGAGGATGGGCCAGATCTGGCCAGGGTTGATGGTAGCTGAGTCCAGGCAGTAGGGAAGTTTATTCTACAATACTACTTATATGTATCTTTACAATTTCTCATTATGAAAAGTTAAAACAACATCAGTACCAGGCCTTTTTGTCTCCAAAGTCCATACTTTAAAACATTAAAGTATTTCCTTCCTTCCTTCTTTTCTTTCTTTCTTTCTCTCTTTTCTCTCCTCTCTCTCTCTCTCTCTCTCTCTCTCTCTCTCTCTCTCTGATTGTCGCTCTGTCGATCAGACTGGAGTGTAGTGGCATGATCTTGGCTCACTGCAGCCTCCACCTCTGGAGTTCAAGTGATTCTCCTGCCTCAGCCTCCTGAGTAGCTGGGACTACAGATGCACACCACCACACCCGGCTAATTTTTTTGTATTTTTGGTAGAGACGAGGTTTCCCCATGTTGGCCAGGATGGTCTCAATCTCCTGACCTCGTGATCCACCCACCTCAGCCTCCCAAAGTGCTGGGGTTACAGATGTGAGCCACCATGCCCAGCCCCAGTAATTGCTTTATTAATATACTTGGAAAAGAGCCGCCATTTTTGTTCTTAAGAGACTGAGTCATCTTTTCCGTTTTTCACTTTCCATATCTGTATCAGCAAAAGTTAAATGAAACTATTTTTTTTACTACTCTATAATGTAGTTTTTTACTGAAGTTTATCAAACAAGCCAAGAAGCAAACAATGTACCATTTCCAATAATGTAATTTAAAATTACTGAGTCTTATTCTAAAAGCATGTGACCATACTTTCTATTGACAATTGTCTCTTAATCCCCTGTTCTGAAGTCATTAAACATCTTACTTAATGATGATGGATGTTGCTTAGAGGTTTTTAATGAGGAGTGTTAGTATAATATTACCTAACTCATACATATTGTGTAGCTGGATTTCAGCTTAGAGACTGATTAGTCTTTTTAAAAAACAGAATATGTTCTCTTCATCTTGAGAAATAAAAAAAAGGATTATTTACCAATCAAAAGGCGGTAATGTGACAGTCTGAAAAGCATACTCATAGGGCCTGCTTTAGGGACAAGTATGGCAGGATTGCAAATATGAATTCATTTTAGTGATGAAAGCAAATCCCCGTCACAGAAACCTAAAGCTTCCTTTATCTTATTTCAGCTTGCTTTAATGCTGGAGAGTGGGTGTTTTGTGATTTATAAAAAGTCTAAAGGTAGAACCTGACTGTAAACAAACTGAAGGATAATCAGAATAATAATACCAATGTACACGACACAACTGCAAAACGTAACAATAAATGAGAAAGTAAAGTGTGGCCGGGCATGGTGACTCACCTCTGCAATTCCAACACTTTGGGAGGCTGAGGCAGGAGGATCACTTGAGCCCAGGAGTTGGAGACTAGCCTGGCCGACACGGTGAAACCCCATCCCTACTAAAAAATACAAAAATTAACCAGGCATGGTGGGGTGCGCCTGTAGTCCCAGCTACTTGGGAGGATGAGGCACAAGAATCGATTGAATCTGGGAGGCAGAGGTTGAAGTGAGTGGAGATCTCATTATTGACTGGAAACAAGGTGCAGTAACGTGAGTGGTGGCTCCCTGCTAGACCTCTGTAGGAAGAATCCCCCGGGAGGGAGGCAGGCCTGACCTGGATGCTGGAGAGGGATGGGACCTGGTCTTGTGAACTCCCAGGTAAAGGGGAGCACTGAGGACACCAAAAATATATTCTTCTGTATTAAGGCATTTTTCTATTAAATGCAAGTACCACCAGGGGAGCTAACATGAAATATTTTTCAGTCTTTTTAAACTCAAAAATAAAATGGCTATTTATAAATGTGTCTCCAGCGTGACAGTGTTCTTTATACGAATGCTGCAGAAATGACTAGGGCTTTGATAAGGAATAGGGAGAGGGTGGCACAACTCTGGTTCAATGCCCTAAGGAGAGGGGAAGTTTCAGAAGCTAGGGGTGATGGGAAAGCTCTGAAAGTCTGGAATAAAGCTGATAAAACAGGGAATAGAGTTGATCTTTGAACAACACACATTTGAACAGCATAGGTCCACTTATACATGGACGTTTTTCAACCCAATGCAGATGGCAAATACAGTATTTGCAGGATATAAAACCCATGTAATTGGAGAGCCTGCTTTTCATATATGCGCATTCAGTGGGCCAAGTGCAGAACTTGAGTATGTGCAGATTTGAGTGTATGCGGGGGATACTGGAACTAAAGGCCTGCTATTCCTTTGGGATCCCTAATACCAAGGGATGACTATAATTCCAAAACGGGGAGTTGCAGAGACCAGGGTGATGTAAATGAGACCCTATAGTGCAACATTCAAGGCTGGACTCACTCCCAAGGGCTGCCCTGCACTTGCACCTGAGAATAATCCCCTTAGAAGTTGCCCCAGGTGTCCTCACTTTCCTCCAGTTGCCCTGGTCCAGGTGCCATAAACAAATTTCACTTAGGATAATTTGCTCAGAACTAATGCTAGTATTCTGAATAATCACAAACATATTATTAAAATAGATCCAAATTCAGATTTTATTCCTTTTATATAATTTTACATGTATATGTACATGCTAACATCTGTTGGAATCTTTCAGTATCTACCTAAGTGCCATCTATCATCTAGCCATCTATCTTTTATCTACCAGAAACGCTAATAATGTTATATCAGTTCATCACAGAAATAAAGAGAAACACTCATTGAATCAAAGATATATATGGATAGTTAGAATATCTGCTTGGTTTGCCTGCTTTACTCATTTAATTAAAAACATATCTGAATAGTCAGAACATCTGGTTGGTTTGCCTGTTTTACATACAAATGTTAATAAACTCACATTTCTTTTTCCAACTACATACTAAGAACATCTTTGTATTTAGGAATGGCAAGGGTGGGTTTCCTAGAAATGTTCCAGGATATAGCCCACTATCTGGTAAGAGAAAGATAAAGTGTGCATAATTAACTATAAATGATGTTAGAAAGTAAAAAGGTCATATGATAAATACAAATGAATAGTTTGTAATAGAGCTGAGGGTAACTAAAAATACATTCTTCCAGCTGAGAGGTTCAGAGAAGATCTTATGAGGAAAATAATAAGATTTTTGGAAGACGATAGGTAAGTATTTATTAGACCAGTGCTCTCCAGATAGATTAGATATCAAGAACCAACAAGAACAGTCTATTTCAAGTGGAGTCCTTCAAAAAATACAAAAAAGTAATTATTTTTACAGCAACTGTTTCAGGGAAAACTCGTAAGTTTTGTGAAATTATATCTTTTGGTCATTCATCTCTCTTTTGTTCCTACTCTCAACATATTTGCAACCCACTCCTAACACACACAGGTTAGCCTGAAAATTCTGCTAGACTTAATGTTGTATTTGTAACGTAATTTCCAGTAGAAAAGATGGTTTCTCTAACAATAAATATGATGATAGTATTTAAAATATTTTAAAAAGAATTTTGAAAATTCCAAAATAATTCTTCTTTTCAGTTTACAATTTTTGCATGAGTCAATGACTTTCCTATTTGTCATCATCTCATCTTCCTCCAACCCCTTTTCTATATGGGTTTTCTCCTATTAGTTTACTAAAATTAATTTCGGTCTCAATCAAAGACATATAGCCAGCAGGACGGTCTAGTTTTCTTTAAACACTTAGTTTTTCTTATCTTTTGAATTATTTTTATACTTAGAAGAAGTTCTATTTGTAAAAGAAGAAAGGAAATGTCATTTGTTTGATTTTGAGTGAACATTTTCATTTATAATGATATTCCATTACTTATTTGTAAACATTCCATAGACACTCACTTTTATTTACCTTTATTACCTACTTTATAAGAAATATTTGATTATGTGTATTAGCCATTTGTAAAGTTTTAAATTAAATCACATTTGAATGTTTAATAAAATTTTATAAACATTTAAATTAATTTACATAAGAAAGTGACATGCTAAATCTTCTCACTTGCATATACAAGTGAGAATTGCCTATCATTCAGTAAACATTTTTGAGCGCTCTTTATGGGGCACTCTAGTAAGAAGTGGAAGATCTATTAGCCAATAATAAAGAGGTAGCAAGAGCCAAGGCAGGGTGGAATCTTAATGGAGTTTAGAAGAAATTCCATGTTGGCATTATTCCGTCCAGAGAGCTCAGTCATTGTTCTTTCCTTTTTTCTCAAAGTTTTTTCCCTTAGATTCTTTGTGTGTGTTTGGGGTTGTGGAGGGAAGGGGTAGAAAACAACTTCTTTCCCCAATATATTTGCCTCTTTATTACTGTGTATTGATGTTACATGTGAGCAATAGTTATTCATACATTTAATATTGGAATTTGCCACCATACTAAACACTGTAATTCATTTAATTAATTTTCCCAGTTGATTCCTTTGAGTTATAAAGATAAGCATAATATCTGAAAACAATAGCTTTATCTACCATCTGCAGATAGTTCAACTTTGGCCTCTTCTTATTTTTTTGCATTAATCAAAGACTCCGAAATTATATACTTCTTTCAAATTTTAAGTCATTCATCCACAAAACTTTCTAAACCAACTGACTTTTGGGGGATATTTTGACATTTTTCAGATTCGATCTTGGTTCATTTTCTGTTCAGGTTTTTAATTTTATCTCAAATCAATTCAAAAATTGATTCAAAAATGGAAACATTGTTATAACTTTTAAGCAAAATCTCCAGTTCATTTTTATTTTAGAATTTATTGCTATTATAATGTTACTCTACTTGAAATAAATGGATATTATCTGTATATAATTTATAATAAGGATTTCTAAACTGTTGTAATGTATGAATGTTCAGCGGTTAAAGAAAAAGAAAAAAAAGTTTCTCTGATTAGCAAATATTTGGGAAACCTGTGCTTAATCCAAATATAAAATTTATTTTCTGAAGAATATTTGGAACAAGAATTTACATGTTAATAGATGCTTTTTATTATTGTGGGGTTATGGAAGATTCTGGAAACTTATTTCACGAAAGAACTCTCATTGCTAGGCATATCCTACGCCAAACAGTTTGAGGAATCCTAATTACCAAATATCCATTGGTGACAGGTCACACAGGCCAGCTTTATACTCTCTGTTACACCAGATTTCTCTCTCTTCTCTCTATTTCTTTCTCTCCCCCTATCCTTCCTTCAGGTACTCTTATATTAAGTGTCCCCTGAAGTACCACGGAAATAAGATTTTTTTGGGGGGGGTTAAATGAGAGCACACAATATTAATAATAGCTGATAGTTCCTGTGCTTTGAGAGTAATGTAGGGGGTGATAGTGCAGAGAAGAGAAAAGTAGGTTGAGCCAAGGAAAGGTAAGCATCTGGAGGGTAATTTCTCTTCTCCAAGGCTTTCTGTTTTTGTGCTCAAGAAATTCAGCATTGTCAGTGTGATCCTCCTCCACCTTTTCTTGGGACAGCATAATCTCACTTCTTAAAAAATGAAAATTTCTCTGCTGCCATGTAACATCTTTGTGCAAATGAAGGAAGGCTGAAAATACAGAGCTGGAATATTTCCCAGATGTATTGTAGGGGGGAAATTATATAAAATATACTCCCACAGAACAAATTGTCAAAAATAAATTTTATATATTAAATAACTATAAGAATAATGATGGGAAAAAGACTTCATCAAATAAATGTGCTGCTAATTATACTTCTGTAAAAGGTGACTTAAAACAGTCTAGTTTGCTTAATAAAAAGAAAACTCTGCTTATCAACAGTCTCTATCAAATTCTTTCTTAACAAATACATTCCAAAATTCATAATTTTCATATCAAGTCAAAATTAAATGCTTGCAAATAGATTATAGTCTTTTTGTATTTGAATCTGTATTTTATAATTAAAGGTTTCTCATGGTATTTAATAAAATAGTAAGCAATCTCTTAGAAGTTGAAGACAATTTTTTTTTAAAAGTAAGTGCCAGTGATACATTCCTTTCATACAATGAACCGATGTATAATTCTATCACTTCTTGTTATCCACATGAAAAGGAAGGTGATTGGTAGTTTATTGGTGGAATGAAGTGAAAGGAGTTAATTTCTAGGGCATAAGTACTGATGGTGAAGAGAAATATGTGTCCTCATGCACGTAAGCGGCTCATCGTTTGGTACTGAAGGATAATTATTTGTCCTTGAAATTTGAAGGGTCTACCATTTTAGGCCCTTCTCAAATGAACTTCAGTTTTTCCATTTTGTGTCTCAGAATTCTTCAAGTTAAACCCATTACTTTCTTCAAACTAGATTTTTTGTTTGTTTTTTCTGCTGTCCATATCCTTTCTGCCCATCTGCACTTTCATGCTGACTTTTCCCCCTTCTCAATTATTCACGTTTTTTTTTTCTGTCTTTCAAGACCTACCTAAAGTTCAATATTCTTCATAAAGAGATGCATATTCTGGAAGCCCAGTAAAAAGGGAAGCAATTGTGTGGTAGCAATATCAGAACCTGGTAGCGTGGGAACACTGCATTAGAACTGTAAAAATTGAATTCAAATCTTGGTTCCATCAACAATTCAGTGATGTTGAGCAAAGAAATGATTAGTTCTGGTCCTCAGTTTTGCCAGTTGATAATTGGGGATGCAAATAACTAGTACATTATCCCCTGTTACTGTAGAGATTAAATGATATTTTTAAGCAAGGGATATAAGACTGATTAAGAAATGCAAGTTATTATGCATATGTCTCCACTATCTGTTAGGTACTTTGCACACAGTAGGAACTTAACAAGTGTCACTCTCCTTTCCCTGCCTCTGTTCATCTGAAGGGACCATGTCACCATACCATCTGATATGTATGTGTATGTGTTCACACACACACTTCATAGCACCTGATCCAGTATACAGAATTTTCTCTATAAATATCCTGTTAATGTTTGACTGATTCTCAAAATAAGATTTGTTAATCCTTAAAAATAAGAAGGAAAATAGAAAAACTAGAGAAAGTTAGAAATGGATCAAATATTCTATGATTTGTGGCATATTCATGTATTACTCCACATGTCTTATTGTAGACACCTTTAGAACTTCTGAAAGATTGACACGATGTCTAAATATATTTAATCCCCAAAGCTCCAATTGATTTTGGCTAAGCAGCCAGTTTGGGTAAGTCTGAAGCCCCACTCGGGCTAAGGGCCCAGTTTTGCTAACAGTGCACATTCAGGGAACACCGTGAGCAATTCTATTTATCTAAGAGTTCAGCCTCGTGCTTGGGCTTGCAGGTGCTGCTGTAAAATTCAGGTGATTTACAGAGTGGGAAGCACACCAAATCTGAAATTATAATAGAGCTCAAGGCTCACAGCATCTTTTGTTAGATGCTCTGGTTTTATGATTTTGGGTGGGTGCCACCACATTTTTCTTCCAAGTGCAATAGAAAAATGATGCCATTCAAGCTGAAAAGCTTAACAACCACTTTACCTTTATTGAATCTGTAGCTAATGTACTGAAATAGCAGGGGTTTTGCTGCAAATGTAATTTGGGTTTTTGTCTGGGCATCTCTTCATTCCTTAAAATTGGGTTTGTATTGAGCACAAGAGAGTTACCTAAAAGATCTAAAGATAAAGACCCTGGCTTGACCTTACTGTTGCTGACAGATGCCCAACTAGACCCAACGAGAAGGAAGCACAGGCTTAGAAATCTTGGAGACTATTCCTCTAGAAGCCATCTGATAGACTAACTGTTGCTTTAGATAATTGTTTGATCGCTCCAGGGCTCAATTTTCTTATCAATAATTTGACAGATTTGGAGTAGACAATCTTCATATTTCCTAAAGACCAGAAATGTTCTCTTCTAAGGAAACTTGCATGCTTAGATTTTTAGCTTATATTTGGTTTGTTTGACATTCTCTTTATGCACCTCTAAGAACCTGTTCTCAAAGTGACACTCTCTTCCAGAGATGAGGTAAATTAAACATAGGTTTTTGATCCTGAAGTATGCTGAAATTTTGACCCTATTTGCTAATCACGCAGGGAAAAATTACGAGCACATGGGAAGAAGGAAAAGCACTGCTTTTATGATTCTTGAGTGTTAATGTAGCTCACTTTTACATAACATTGAATCACATTGCAAGTGCATTAAAGACTCAAGGAAGCTTCACATTTTTCTTAATCCTATTAAGATATAACTAATGATTTTTGAGCTCTTACTATTGCTACTCAATGTGCTGGGGAATTTCACCTGCATTATTGAATGTGATTATCACAACAACCATATTGAAAATTTCACAATGAGAAAGCAGGAGTTGGATTCCAACTCCAAACTTGTAACTCCAACCTAGAAGTCTTCCACAATTTCTGTCCTATGGAACCATGCCTCTCATTCCCAGCAAGCATAAACTGAAGGTGTCATTCAGCTTACACTCCCACCAAAATCACAGCTTTGTTCCATCCTTGAAGCTCTCTCTCTGCTTCCTAACATTGTCTTGCTTTCCTCCCAGACATTCTATAATTCTTTTCTGACTATGCAAAACGTAGGCCTATGTGAAGATCCAAATAAAGTCCCAATCCCCATCAGTAACTGTAAATAAAAATTATAACAGATTTCATCTACTTGACTCTTCTGAATATTTTAGTGAATTTTGTCTATGTCACCCTTGCATGCATTTTGCTATTCTCTTATGTTATTATTTACTAAATTAGCATTTGCCTATACATTCCTTTATATAAATAGATAATTTTTCTGGCTATGTAGTACATTCATAATAATTATTTACTAATCTGTTCATACAAAAAGAATTTCAACTTTCCTTGTCCTGAAATATGCAAATATGATAAGGCACTCAACTCTTTCAGCACTCAAAGAGTGGAGTGAGATACACAAAAACTCAAAACCAATACGTTTAAATATTACAAAGTCTAATTCCGGACTAAACTTGACTTAAATATTATTATAAGAACAAGTGTGGAAAGGAGCTTGTAGTTAGGATGGTAGGTTTAGAGGAAATATCAATGCAGAGGCTAGAAATTAATTGAAAAGTGACCTTTCTTTCAGACAGGGAAGAACTGTTATATTAGAAAAAAAAAAACAGTATATTCAATCAGGCACAAGCATGGGTTATTCTGGGAAAAGGGTGTGATTCTGTGTACTAGAGTGGGTAGAATATAGAGAGATGAGACTGACTTTTAACTTGGTAACTGTCAAAAGTTTTATGCTATGCTGAAAAGTTTGGACTTGATATTGGGAGACATGATTTTTCAGTTCTGTTTTGTGGTTAGCAGAGGTTTGATGCAATCACATTTGGTGTTAGATAGATAACACTGGGTACAGTGTGGAGAATAAATTGGGAGGGGGCTATTGTCGCTATCATAGCTGTGGTGAAGAAAGTGAGGTTAAAATTGATTCAAGAGATGTTCAAGAAATATAATCAACAGAACTGAATTGAATTGAAATGGGCTCTTGGTCCCTCTATATTGTTTTTCCTTTCTTTTTCTTTTCTTTTTTAATACAAGTCTGCCTTTATTTCAAGGTCTAAATTGTTGAGAGTACCTGCCACCATCTAAATAGAAGTCAATTGCTTTCTTGCTGACTTCTTTTTTAAGAACAAATCAAACTCTGGTCCTTGCCCTTTAGATGTTAGAGTTATCTTTGAATGAGAACACTGCTTAGTTGTGGAAGGTTTGTCTAGAAAATGATGCCCATAGATGTATATAAAAGTTACCTCCCTACGGTACTACTTAAAATAGCCTAAATGGCAAATCTGTGGATAGAAAAATAATGCACCAATCTCAAAGAAGAAGGATCTTGAAAGTTGTATTTTAAACTTTCTTTAACAGTGTACATTAGGCATAAAACATATCACAAAAGGTGTTAAGGTAAATTCCAGATTGTCATTTTCCAGAGGGCAAAGAAACAACACATACAGAATTGTATTTTTCTGTAAAAACAAATGCATTTCCTGTACTACAGTAGACCTTACATCCTAATCTACCATATGGATGTCTAAGGGAATTTGTTCTCTCAATGCCAAAATGTTTGTTGCCTTTTCCTCCCAGTTGTGGATATTGTTTAAAATTCATATGCATCTGCCTCTTCTCAAAATTTCAGATGCTCATTTTTCTGTTCTTTAAAAGGTTTTTAATACTTAAGAAATCATTTATTGTGGTCTTTTCCTTCAGTAGCAGTCACTCTGAGTTGGCAGTCTTACAGACTTTATACTCCCCTCTTTCCTGGCAACTAATTCTTGATTTCGTTCAGAAATGCAATTACATTACCAGAAGATGAAGTATGATTACTGTAATGCAGTAGTGGTAGAACATTATCCACTGTTAGAAATTTACTTCTGTAGTCTTCTGTACAAATAACATATAGTCATATGATAAGTATGGGCCAATGAGAGGTTAGTATTATTATTTTAAAAGGCTTCTGGAAGGATTTTGGCTGTCTGATAATACAGCTAGTATGCTGAGAATCTGATTTTACTTTCCCCTCAACAAATGTATAAATCATTAAATACAGTCATGATACCCACTGAAGTGGTAGTCATCTTTCAACCAGAAGTAACATGCACAATGACCAAAATACAAAACTATGAGGATGGCGGAACAAATGGAATAAAAAAACCTGAGTTCTGAAGTGTGAACATAAATTACTCTCTGAGGGCAAAAAACAAGCAAACAAACAAAAATCCTTATTTGTAGCATTTGCCAACTTTAATGTGCCAATAATTTAACTATAGTTCAATTACCAATCACAGAACATCCAGCACACCACTGCTTGGGTCCCTCATGACATAAACGAAATAAAAATATTTGCTAAACATCTACTGTATGTCAGGAGCTCTCCAAGGCATTTGGGATACATCATTGAATGAAGTATAAAAAAGAAAATCCCTTTTTTTCTTCACAGAGCTAAAATTCTAGAAGGGCAAGAAAGACCATCAAGAATTAACATAACACATAACTACATTAGGTAATATTTTAGAAGTTGATAGTATTATTTAAAAAAGAAAGAAACAGTAGAGCAGAGTAAGAAAGAGAGTAAGAATCTAGTGGCCAAAAGAGGCAAATTGTAGTAATAAATAAGAAGGTCCAAATAGGACAGAATGTGTCAGTGACATTTGACCAAAATTTTGAAGGAGAAGAAATGTTTCACTAATTGGATATCTGGGAGCGGAGCATTCCAGGCAGAGACGACTGCAAGAGCAAAGGCTGTTGCTCAGGAGCCTGCTTGCAGAGCCATCAGGAGCAACGTTAGCAAGAAAAAGGAGGAAAGGTAACTGGCACAAGATCATGGGGCCTGTGTAAGCCATCAATTGTTAAAGCAGTGAATATTATTGCTGAAATAACTGAACAAAAGTTACTGATTCCTATCTAGGACAAAGATGGATAATTATGAATGTCCTGCCTTACTGATAATCCTTCAACATGAAATTCAGAACCTGAGTTATTAAACATTTCATACATTTTCACTTTATTATAAAAGAAAGCACACAGTCTACATTTTGCCTTATTTGATAAATAATAGATGCATATCAAACACTTCAAAAAATCTCTGTTAAAACCAAATTACAAAACATTCAGGGAATAGATTAGCACTGAAGAAAATAGATGTCACTTATACCAGTCTCTTTCTTTGCCTTCCTCATTCTATTTAATGAGACTACCAAAAGGATGTACAAAGACAGATGATTTTTAATAAAAATTGGAATAAATACCAACATGCTAAAAATGTAAAAATATTTTCTAAAAGCATATATCCAGATGAGCCTAGAGAATGGGTCTGAGGGCATTAATTTAAAGGAAGGGAAATCACTGTCCTGTCGGCATATTTCTGTATTGTGTGGGACTATGAGAGCTTAATAACAAGACCCTCAGTTGGGTGGAGGGTGGGGTGGTGTCTATAGAAAGCACAAATAATGCTGTTGTTGAAGGGTAAGAAACAATAGTACAACTCATTTAGATAAAGCCCACTCTGGAAGTTTTTAAAATGGGGGATTAAAATAAACAATTTACAGAAAAATTAGAAATAGACTGACAATCAATCACTCTGGCATTCAAAGAAGTATAAATTGGCCAGGAGTGGTGACTCATGCCTATAAACCCAGCACTTTGGGAAGCCAAGGTGGGCGGATCACCTGAGGTCAGGAGTTTGAGACCAACCTGGAAACCCCATCTCTACTAAAACTACAAAATTTAGCCCGGCATGGTGGCTGACATCTGTAACCCCAGCTACTCGGGAGGCTGAGGCCGGAGAATCCCTTGAACCCAGGAGGCGGAGGTTGCAGTGAGCCAAGATTGCGCCATTGCGCTCCAGCTTAGGTGACAGAGTAAGACTCTGTCTCAGAGAAAGAAAAAAGGAGAGAGAGAAAAAAGAAGTATAAATTTTGAAAAAAGGAGGGTATTTGTATCAGTTTATATATTTAGCTAATTTTATGTTGGATATAATATCTAACATGATTGAAGTGCATATTAAGAAGGTCTCTCATATATGTGAATGTAAACATCAAAACAAGCCATGTACTGCTAAGGAATATTTAGCCTACATGGATAAACATTATCAATATACATAGATCTTAATCTCATATATTTGATTTCTAGGAATCTCCATTAAAGGATTTAATCACGCTTTGTATTTAAAATTTTGTCTACAAGGGTCACTTTAATAGGAAAAAGAAGAAACAATCTAAATGTTTAACTTATATTTTAGCTGCTGGTTAAAATAAATTACTGCTTATTTATCAATAAAATGTTTTATTGTCATTAAAAATAGCATATGTTAAATGACTTGAAAATATTTTCTTTCCCTTACATGTCATTAAGCTAAATATGTGCTATAAACCTGTATGGTGTTTTGTAAAAAAAATAAAATAAAAGCCTACTGAAACAAAGATACACAACAAGATTTTGAATATTGGTAATATTTTGTGTGACTTTTACTTATTTGTTTTCTTGCTTTTCTCTTTCCTCCCCTCTAAGTTTTCAAAACAAACACGTATTTCTTCTGTTGAAAAAAAAAAAAAAGAAAAATTTACAGCAATGGCTTATCAACTTATTAACAAAGTAAATTTCTCTTAATGTTCTAGTATTAAATATTTACATTATTGTTTAAAATACATTGAAATGTACAGTTAACCTTTAAACAACATAGGTTTGAACTACACCAATTTTCTTCTGTGCCTGCCACCCTTGAGACAGCAATACCAAGCCCTGCTCTTCTTCCTCCTCCTCCTCGACCAACTCAACATGAAGGTAACAAGGATGAAAACCTTTATGATGACATACTTCTGTTTAACGGATAATAAAGATATTTTCTCTTTCTCATGATTTTCTTAATAACATTTCCTTTTCTCTAGCTTACGTTGTTGTAAAAACACAGTATATATTATATATTTTATTTATAGAAAATATATATCATATATATTTATTCCTTAGCAACACATGGCTTGTTTTGATATTTACATTCACATATATGAGATATAGAGGATACAAATGTGTGTTATTTAACTGATTATGTTGTCAGTAAGGCTTTGGTCAAGAGTAGGCTCTTAGTAGTTAAGTTTTGGGGGAACAAAAAGTCATATATGGATTTTTGACTGCAGGGAATTGACAACACTAACCCCCTCATCATTCAACTGTATTCTCAATGGAAGTTTGGGTTTTAAGACTGAAAACATACCACAGCATTATTTGATGTATTTCAATTCCAAAGAAATGTCCTGCATAATCATTTATACTGATAGTGGTGACTATTACTGTTTTCGCAACATAATTTTGTGTCAGCAGTTGTGCCTGTTTTCTTGGCTTTTATGCAAGTTTGCTTTTGTAAACATGTTTTAATTCATTCATTTTAATTCCATAATATTATGTTGATCTTTTCTAATAGGCAAATAGGCATTTACTTTAGGCGTTACAAACTAGCAAAATGTCCCGCCAATAAAGAAATACTTACTGTTAAGAATAAAATGAAGAAGATAAGATCTAAATGAGCAACTGGGAAGTTTTCTCCAATAGGTACCAGAGTGCAGCCTCAGGTAATTCTTGCCACTATTAGCACATCCTAACATTTTTATCAAAGTGCAATTTTTATACAAACATTGAAATAGTATAAATAACGGTATATTTGCAAGCAAAAAAATTGGGCAATTGACATATATAATGGTTAGTTTTATGTGTCAACTTGACTGAGTCACAGGATGCCCAAATAGTTGGTTAAACATAATTCTGGGTGTTTCTGTGAGGGTGTTTTTGAATGAGAAGAGCAATTCAATCTGTAAACAGAGTAAAGCAGGTTGCCCTGCCTAAGATGGAGAGGCCTCATTTAACCAGGCGAAGGTCTGAAAAAACTAAAACGCTGACCCTCTCACAAGTAAGGGAGCATTTCTTCCACCTGACTGCTTTCAAACTGAGACATTGACTTTTTCGAACCTAAAGTCAAACTGAAACATTAGCTCTCCCTGGCTGCAGCCTGCCAACCTTCCAACTGAAACTATATCACAGGTTTTCCTGCTTCTTCGGCCTTTGGATTCAGACTGGAAGTATAACATCAGCTCTCTTGGTCCTCAGTTTGTTAATACACCCTGAAGATCCTGGGATTTGTCAGTTTGTGTGTGTGTATATGTGCCTGTATGTTTTGTTTCTATGGGGAGCTGAAATATGCAATGTCTATCCAATTTTGAAGGGTACTGTATTATTCTGCAGTAGGTAAAACAGCTTATTCACTGTAGAGGATTATTCCTTTAGTCATGATAGAGGGATCAAGTAATATATCGACATTTTACTAGGGAAACTGCTCTGTAATTGCAAACTGATATTCTCTGGCAATGTTGAATTATAGGAAGATTGTACTGGCCAAAGAATATGGATCTCTAGCACCTTAAATATTTTACTGTTGTATTTTCATAAATATTTCTTGTATTATTTTGACCTTAGTTTCTTTCTAATTTAATTTAGATATGAGTCAACATTTTACATCCCCAAATCCCTTTGGGACACTGAATAGTTCAGAACTCTGGAACTTCAAAACTCTGGTACATTCACCAAGAAAATATCTTCATCCAGGTGTCTGGATGGGCAGTTTGTGACTCTTCTGCAACAGGCTATTTGCAGCTCATCTCAGGGGAAAGGCTACACTGTGGGGTCCCAACCCAAGAAGAATAACTGCTATTGAATTCATATTTAAAACATAGCTATAGTTTCCATATCAATTTTCCATATTATCATTTTATTTGTACTTCATAAAAATACCTTAAAGCAGAAATGACTGAAAAGTATTATCTTTAACTTAGGAGGGGGTGGAGGATACTGGTTGAGTGCAAGGGTGTTGGAGTAGGAAACACTGAGTCTGAATCCCAGCCTCGTCATTTACTGTTTCTTTCTGTAAGTTATATGTTCTTTATTTTTCCTCAGTTCTCCATTTATAAAATAGAAAAAAATGGCACCACCTACTCACAAGTGCATTTTGAGAAATACAGTATATGATACCTGTTAAACACATTGGATAATGCCCAGGTGTATTACATATTCAATAAATGGAAATCGTTATTTATATTAAAAGTATTGCTTTTGAATGGAAAAATGATACACAGAGAAGTTTAAATGATGTGAAAAAAGCCAAGAGCTGGTTAATAGCATAGTTGAATTTAGAAGTCACTCTGTTTTAATTACTGTATCCCTAATACACAATATTTCCCTAACTAATGACAGTATGTGATTAAGTACAAAATATATAGACAACAAAAAGTTACATAAAAGTTTACATGACACGGGCAGTCTCATGCTCCATGTGTTCTACCTTGGAAAAGCAATGAGAATTCTAAATTTTACTTGAAGTTTCCTAGCTCCAAAAACTGTTTATTAGATGGAAATATTTGAAAAATCAGACAATCTAAAATGTATCCCCTGGTTTTTGACCTGAACTTCTTCGTCTTAGTGGACATAAATATTCCAGTCTTCTGTACAGTTTATCTTTGAATATAAATAAATATATGGTTTCTCATTTGTAAATTGACCAGACAAAGTTGTTGAGTTTTAACTAACTCTGTAACAGAATTATAGCCCCTAGAGTTCTAAATATGTGGCATCAAAAGTACCATTTCTTTTCATTATGGGATATCACTTATCATACATGGGAGTCTTTCCCACTCAATACAGAAAGGCCTGGGAATTAATTTTGACACAGTGCCTTAAGAAAACACACACAGAAAACAAGAGTATGTACCAGAGTTGAAGAGTATTTGGCAAACATACAATATATTCTAATGATATCACAAAAATATACTGTTCTCAGTCTTAAAATAGCCTAAACTATTACATTACTGTAGATCTCATGATTTGGAGAAGATTGCAAAGACGTGTTACTTTGGCTAGCTCTTGGAAAATATTTAGAGTTCGACCACGAAGAACAGTTAGAACAGTCCATGTTATTAATTTGATATTAAATGACATCTAAGAGTCACTAATGATGACAAATTAATGTGTTTACATGCGGAGCAGATCCACATAGTTGGATACAAAAACCAAATATTACTATGAAACTTTGTGCAGATTGTCTTAGAAAATACCCTTCTTGGCTGGTTGTTCACACGATGATATTCCATCCCTTTTACCATAGATTGGATGAAGGTTTGTCCTTCACTTAAAGAACTTTGGCGTGTGTGTGTATGTGTGTGTGTGTGTATGTGTGTGTGTGTGTGTTTGAGTGTATTGCTATAGACTCACTTAGGAGACCCTTAAAATAGAACTTAGCTATAGGTTTTGGATTTTAAGACTGTTCTGTTTGTACTTCTCAATTTCTGTAAGAAATAAACCAGACTGTCAATTGATAAAAGGGAGATTTAAATAATGACTTAAATACAACACCTCTTTCTACACACTCCATAAATATAAATACAATTCCCCAAATTTAGAATATTGTGATTAAAAAGAGAGAATTAGAGAACAGAAGGAAAGAGATACTGAGTTGGTAATGAATCCACATCAAATAAAAGCTTTGTAAAATATACTGTAAAATTTTTAAAAAAGAAAGCATGGTATCAGAGGAAAGGCCTGGTATTAATACCTCATATTATGGAAATACTAAGAATGTATAAAGGAAAAACAAATCAAGGCAGTTGACTAAGACAGTGGTTAATCTAGTTTTTCTAGAAGTGATAGTTTTTCTGTTTTTTTTTTTTTTTTTTCTTTTTTTAGAATCAAAATAGGAAGATTTTACTATTTACTGGTAAGTGTTTTTTGATAAATCATTTTGCCTCTTTAGGTTTTGATTTACTTACGTCTAAATTCAGATGAGTTCTATTACTTAGAGAGTGAAGTTATTTCAACCCTACCAAACTTAATAATCCAATATTTTGATCTAATTTATGTTCTTTGTATTCGTTCTTGTATCCTAAAATTCCAGGAATGCTGAAGACAGTAAAGCACACGAAATATCAGGCTAAAAGACTGTCTTCTTAGTTTTTTTAAAAATTAAGTCAATAAGAATCTTTCTGCACATCTCCAGTTGATTTGCTTTTTCCTCCCATATCTAACTACATGTCACTTACCTCCAAGAGGCATAGAATTTTTCCTCTTTTCCATCAAAGTCATCTGGTTAATTCACAGTTTAAATTTCTTTAAATTTCTTGCAGAGGTCTATTGTGGGCAGTACTTTACTTTCTGAGCTCAAGTATCAATGCAATCTTTTCAACAGCCATAATCTCTGTCCTTTCCTGAAAATTTTGCTTTGATCTTTGCTGCTCCTTAATCTTGACATAGGCATTGAAATATGCCAAGCTGATAGAATACTCACTTGCTTATTTGATAAAAGTATGTTCTCAACTTTTTCTTTTTAGGAATCTTAATATAATGCAATAATCCAGATTCATCAGTAACAAGAAAGCCTTTTAGTGCTTATAACTCCAAACTGGAGCATGGCATGAGGATTTGTGTAAAGAAGCACTGAATTTCCCATGACATAAAGGAATGTCTGCTTTATCCTTAAACATATAATGACACTCATCTGAAGTAACACAGGCATATATGGAAATAGGAAATACATCAATACACCCTATGGGTGTGTGGTCTTTGTAGGGCCCAAAGCAGCTAAATCAACGTTGTACCAAATAAGGCATATGTTGCCTGGACTATTCTTTGTGGGGATTTTCAGGTTGTTTGTATGCTTAGTACAAGTATATTTATATGCAGCCACAGGTATAGGAACTTGCTAATTTAGGCTTTTTTTTTTTTTTAAATAAAGCAAGTGTTTTATTTTCACATTGCCATAAATAATAACACCTATTTGTTCCATTATGTCAATGACATTAAAATCAAGGAAAACAGAACTACCACCTCTAATTTCCACAGTGTTTGATACCATTTGATTCCTGTGCTTTCATGGCCTGGTGGTAGTGGGTGTTGGTAATCCTACTGCATAGTTCCACTCAGGTGAGAGCCTGTTCTAAGGTGAGGAAGGCTTGAATTAAATGGCAATTCACAGCATCACTCAGAAAATGCTCTCTTCAAGACCCAGCAATCACTTTTTATTTGCTAATTTTACCTACAATTGCTGTGAACTTTGTTCTTTATTCAGAGAGGTGCATGGAAAGAGTGCTAAAGCCAGCTGTCACTTCAGAGGTGAGAATCAAATGCTGAGAAATAGTATTGTCTTGAAAAGATCACCTTGAAGGTCATTGCTCTGGAGTAGATACAATAACAATAGATAGTAGCAGCAAGACCTTCCTGACTGAAAGAAAAAGAAGGCTGTGCTTTGAGGAGAGGGAGGGAAAATATCTCTCTCTCACACGCACACACACACACACACACACACACACACACACACACAGTGATATGCATAAAATAAGGCAATGATAAGAGCAGAGGATGCTCTGTAAATGAAATTTCTCTGTTAAACTGAATTTTGTTGAATCACATTTGAACAATCTAAGAGCTGAAAACAAGTGTCTTATTCACATATATTTGTTGACTTTGAAGAATTGGAGCTAAAAGACAGAAATGTAGCTTTAATAAACGAAGACACCTCAGTGACAAGATGTATTCTTATTTTTGCAGAAAATCTCGTTGTTAAGGGTAGAATCATCTGTATATTGTCTTGTAATCCAAAGCAGATCTTATTTCCAGATTATGTTTCTGCCCTCCAATTATCTACTATTGCCAGAATGGAATTTAAAAGCATATGTGACCACACCAGAATTCAAAATTGGAAGCATTTAGCTGCAAGTTAAACACATCTGACATTGAAGACATTTTCCTCCCAACTACCCACAGCTTTCATTCAAACTCTTCTGTTATTTGTGGACTTGTCCATTTCCCCCAGGCTATTGTAAAATTTTAGGAAGAGAGAAAAATCTATCTACCAAGAGCCAGGAACATGCATACAATAATTCAGTCCTCATGAGGATGTCCTAATAAATAAATAAGGTACGTATAACCATCTTGAAATTCGCCAGGCTGAAAGAATACTCACTTGCTTATTTCAGAAAAGTATTTCCTCACTTTTTAATTTTTTTTGGATTCTTAATATAATATAATGACCCAGACACATCAGTAGTAATACTGCCTTTTAGTGCTTATAATTCCAAACTAGAGCATGAGATAAGTATTTGAGTAAAGAAGCTTAGGTTGGTGTATATGTGTGTTTCCACATCAGAAAATCTAAATTCAGGGGTTAGTAATGTCCTCAAGGTCACACAGCCAGTGTAGTAGGTATAAGATACAAATCCTCAGTGGCTCACGCCTGTAATCCCAGCACTTTGGGAGGCCGAGGCGGGCGGATCACAAGGTCAGGAGATTGAGACCACGGTGAAACCCCGTCTCTACTAAAAATACAAAAAATGAGCCGGGCGCGGTGGCGGGCGCCTGTAGTCCCAGCTACTCGGGAGGCTGGGGAAGGAGAATGGCGTAAACCCAGGAGGCAGAGCTTGCAGTGAGCCAGGATCGCGCCACTGCACTCCAGCTTGGGCGACAGAGCAAGACTCCGTCTCAAAAAAAAAAAAAAAAAAAAAAGATACAAATCCTGAACTCTGACACTAAATATGACATGATTTCCACTATAATTTTCAGGTAGAAGAGTTTCATATTTATTTATCTGTTATTCTCCCCTTTCCTTGTCTAAAGCTAAGTGCAGAGTTTTTCAAATAATACTCCATACATGCTACTTATACACAAAAAACATACACCTCCATATTAATAGAAAATGGAGAAAAAGAGAAAGTAATTGTTTTTTACATGTTTATTACCAGTTTGATTTTTAACAATTCTTCTCATGATATAGAAGGCAAAGTAATCATATGGAACCAAAAAAGACCCTGCATTGCCAAGACAATCCTAAGCCAAAAGAACAAAGCTGGAGGCATCACACTACCTGACTTCAAACTATACTACAAGGCTACAGTAACCAAAACAGCATGGCACTGCTACCAAAACAGAGACATAGACCAATGGAACAGAACAGAGCCCTCAGAAATAATACCACATATCTATAGCCATCTGATCTTTGACAAACCTGACAAAAACAAGAAATGGGGAAAATATTCCCTATTTAAAAAATGGTGCTGGGAAAATTGGCTAGCCATAAGTAGAAAACTGAAACTGGATCCTTTCCTTACTCCTTATACGAAAATTAATTCAAGATGGATTAGAGACTTAAATGTTAGACCTAAAACCATAAAAACCCTAGAAGAAAACCTAGGTAATACCATTCAGGACATAGGCATGGGCAAGGACTTCATGTCTAAAACACCAAAAGCAATGGCAACAAAAGCCAAAATTGACAAAAGGGATCTAATTAAACTAAAGAGTTTCTGCACAGCAAAAGAAACTACCATCAGAGTGAACAGGCAACCTACAGAATGGGAGAAAATTTTTGCAATCTACTCATCTGACAAAGGGCTAATATCCAGAACCTATAAAGAACTCAATCAAATTTACAAGAAAAAAACAAACAACCCCATCAAAAAGTGAGCAAACGATATGAACAGATACTTCTCAAAAGAAGACATTCATACAGCCAACAGACACATGAAAAAATGCTCATCATCACTTGCCATCAGAGAAATGCTAATCAAAACCACAATGAGATACCATCTCACACCAGTTAGAATGGCAATCATTAAAAAGTCAGGAAACAACAGGTGCTGGAGAGGATGTGGAGAAATAGGAACATTTTTACACTGTTGGTGGGACTGTAAACTAGTTCAACCATTGTGGAAAACAGTGTGGTGATTCCTCAAGGATCTAGAACTAGAAATATCATTTGACCCAGCCATCCCATTACTGGGGATATACCCAAAGGATTATAAATCATGCTGCTATAAAGACACATGCACATGGATGTTTATTGTGGCACTACTCACAATAGCAAAGACTTGGAATCAACCCAAATGTCCATCAGTGACAGACTGGATTAAGAAAATGTGGTACATATACACCATGGAATACTATGCAGCCATAAAAAAGGATGAGTTTGTGTCCTTTGTAGGGACATGGATGCAGCTGGAAACCATCATTCTCAGCAAACTGTCACAAGAACAGAAAACCAAATACCGCATGTTCTCACTCACAGGTGGGAATTGAACAATGAGATCACTTGGACACAGGAAGGGGAGCATCACACACCAGGTCTTATTGTGAGGAGGGCATAGGGGGAAGGGATAGCATTAGGAGATATACCTGATGTAAATGACGAGTTAATGGGTGCAGCACACCAACATGGCACATGCATACATATGTAACAAACCTGCACATTGTGCACATGTACCCTAGAACTTAAATAATAATAAAAAAAGAAGGCAAAGTAATCATATTATCTCATATCATTAACACTCAGGGACCCGAAATACAGTGGTGGCTGCGTGAGATTCAAAACGCTTTCATCTCATTTAATAAGAATAAATGTTAATCTTACACACACTGGTTTAAAAAGATCTATGGGACCTGAAAAGAGTCAGACTATAAGTAGTTCACCACATTTTAACAGGGGAAAATCAAACAAAATACATCCCACTTGGAGGACAATGATTAGGGTTACTAAATAAATTGGGAATATTCCATCAAAGGAACTAGAGACATTTACTAAGAGAAGAAAAGTCTTGGGGAAAATATGAAAGCCTTTCTCCAGATTTTTAATGTGACCATACGGAACAAGAATTAAACTAACTCTATTTGTTTTTAAAGTAGTGGGATTCAGATCAAAAGGTAGAACATGAAATAGAGCAATTTCCCCCCAATATGAAACCAAGCTATCCAAGATGGAATGAAATACCCAGGAGGCAGAAATTTCCACACCTCTGAGATTGGTTATGAAAACATTTAAAAACCATTTGTTGGGGATTTTAAAGAAGTGAAGTGGGCTGGGTGTGGTGGTTCAAGCCTGTAATCCCAGCACTTTGGGAGGCCAAGGCAGGTGGATCACCTGAGGTTGGGAGTTTGAGACCAGCCTGACCAACATGGAGAAACCCCATCTCTACTAAAAATACAAAATTAGCCTGGCGTGGTGGTCTGAAATCCCAGCTACTCTGGAGGCTGAGGCAGGAGAATTGCTTGAACCCAGGAAGTTTCGGAGGTTGCAGTGAGCCGAGATTGTGCCATTGCACTCCAGCCTGGGCAACAAGAGCGAAACTCTGCCTCAAAAAACAACAACAACAACAACAAAAAAAACAAAACAAAAAGTGAAGTGATTTTTGCATCAGATGATTCTTAGAATCCCATTCAATTTTTTTTTCTTTCTTTTTTGAGACAAGGTCTCTCTCTGTTTCTCTGTTGCCCAGGCTGGAGTGCAGTGTGGCAATCAAGGCTCACTGCAGTTTCAACCTCCCAGGTTCAAGTGATTCTCCCATCTCAGCCTCTAGAGTTGCTGGGACTACAGGTGAATGCCACCACTTCTGCTTTTCTTTTTTTTTCTTTTAATTTTTTTTTATAGAGACAGGGTATCACTATGTTGCCCAGGCTGGTCTCAAACTCCTGGCTCAAGCGATCCTTTTGCCTCAGCCTCCCAAATCTTGATTCTTGCTTAATTATATTATTTCCAATATTGAAGGAGAAAACGATTGCTGTGGTCCTGAAAACATTCCCCACCCTTATTTCTGTCTGAGTTAGGTTGTCTGATAGCACAATAAACACTTATGTAGCACTTCGCATACACATTGTTTTAAGAAGTAATTTATCACTGTGTGTTTGCCTTTCTTTCTCTTTGCTCCCTGTGGGCTCCATAGGCAGAGATCATGTCCCTCCTGATACTCACTTCACATATAATATGATTTATTTAGTCATAAAATATTTATTGATGACTAACGACATACTAGGACTCCCTTTTCAGAAGTCATGTTTGGATGTTCTTGGGTAGTGAAGAAGAGTCAACATAGAATTGACACCAATGACACCATTGGATTTACATGGCCCACCTAGCTCAATAGCTATTTTGAATAAGGTTTATAAAATCAGAGAACGTCCTATCCAAAGAAACAATTTACATTTCTTATCCAGGTTTTGTCTATCCTCATCATTTTATCAGAGAAAGTATTAGACTTTCATCAAATGCTGATCCCTAATTTGGAGACATTTGTTTTTCTAGATTTTCACATAAGTTCTCATTGAACATATGAAGTCACATAATTTTGAGCTCCTTCCTGTAATTCCTAAGATATAATGATATTTTAGAATCAAAGGAATCTCTAAGATTCTTGCCTAGTTCAAAGGAATAAATCAGAGAGAAATATACTTACTTATAATATAGATATTGACTAAATAAAAGGTGAGGACCTTTAAGTTCTGAGATACATGTGCTGAACGTGCAGCTTTGTTACATAGGTATATATGTGCCATGGTGGTTTGCTGCACCTATCAACCCATCATCTAGGTTTTAACCCCTACATGCCTTAGGTATTTGTCCTAATGCTCTCCCTCCCCTTGCCCCACCACCCCCAACCATCCCCAGTGTGTGATGTTCCCCTCCCTGTATCCATGTGTTCTCATTGTTCAACTCCCATTTACAAGTGAGAACATGCAGTGTTTGGTTTTCTGTTCCTGTGTTACTTTGCTGAGGATGATTTAAAAAGAGATGATTAAATAAGAGACGATTGTTATCATCTGATGGCCCTACTTAATATAGAAATGAAAGATGTATTAGGACTGTCACTTTGCATGTTTCAAGTGAGAAACTAAAGCACACTTATCTCTAGACCTCTGAAGATCACTTTACATCATGAAAAATGTTTTGACTATCAAAATTATTTTGTTGATTTCATCTAAATTATTTTTAAGAAAACACATGTTACTATCAGGGTGATTAGTCAAAACTCCACATAAGATTTACTCAGTAGCCATCGTGAAAGGAGCAGGTGGGGATGGGCCTATGTATTATTCCTTTCCCCATCTCTGAATGTAAACAAAATAGAGTAACTTGGTACTATTCCTTCCAGGTTAGGGTGATTCTCTTCCCACAGAAAAACGCCAATTACCTACCTCCCTGCCAGATCCATCCTAAGTTAAATAACCGAATCCCTTTGAGAGTCACGAAACATTTCAGAAGTAAATTGAAACCTATCTATATGCACTTTCATTGGGGAACAATCTCAGTTTCCACCATCCTTCTCTTTGAAGCCTTGAAGAGCTCACCAACATGAAACAATTATGATGCAGTGATCTCATTTTGAACATTTTCCTCGGGGCTTTCATCAGCTCTGCTGGTTACCTTTCTTTCCTTAAAGCAATTTCAATTTCCTTATGACTCAGCAAGGAACATTTGGATCAATACTGTATTTTTTTCCCCTTTCAGTTTTGGATTGGCTCTTCATTTTTTCCTAATACTAATTTAAAATATTTTGCTTACAAAAGGTAAAACTTCTAAAACTCTGAACTGTATCCTTTTTCAAACAATCTTTGTTTGATGCATCACGTCATGTCACATCACTTTAGGTAACTGTCTCCTTGCATTATACAAATCAGCAAACAAGTGAGAATGATGGACTGAACTGAAAAAGCAGCAATAGGATTCTATGGTGTATATGTGTCACATTTTCTTTATCCAGTCTATCACTGATGGGCATTTGGCTTGGTTTCAAGTCTTTGCTATTGTAAATAATGCTGCAATAAACATACAAGTGCATGTGTCTTTATAGTAGAAAGATTTATAATCCTTTGGATATATACCTAGTAATGGGATTGCTGGGTCAAGCAGCCATAAAAAAGAAGGAGGTCATGTCCTTTGCAGGGACATGGATGAAGCTGGAAACCATTATCCTCAGCAAAGTAACACAAGAACAGAAAATCAAACACTGCATGTTCTCACTCATAAATGGGAGTTGAACAATGAGACCACACGGACACAGGGAGGGGAACATCACACACCGGGGTCTGTTCGGGGGTGGTGGGGCAAGGGGAGAGAGAGTATTAGGACAAATACCTAATGCACGTGGGGGTTAAAACCTAGATGACGGGTTGATACATGCAGCAAACCACTATGGCACATATATACCTATGTAACAAAGCTGCATGTTCAGCACATGTATCTCAGAACTTAAAGTAAAATAAAATAAAATAATAAAATAAATTAAATTGACTTTAAAAAGAAGCATTATGATGTGGTGTGGTGCTTGTTGGACAGGTTTCTTTGAGGCTTTACAACAAACTCTGCTACAAATACAAATATAAAGGTTCTAGATTATGTTCGTAAACCAAATTGGACACAAATGAGTTCAGGTATAAAAGATTTAAAGATAGGCCGGGCGCGGTGGCTCACGCCTATAATCCCAGCACTTTGGGAGGCCGAGGCGGGCGGATCACAAGGTCAGGAGATCGAGACCACGGTGAAACCCCGTCTCTACTAAAAATACAAAAAATTAGCCGGGCGCGGTGGCGGGCGCCTGTAGTCCCAGCTACTCAGGAGGCTGAGGCAGGAGAATGACCTGAACCCGGGAGGCGGAGCTTGCAGTGAGCCGAGATTGCGCCCAGCCTGGGCGACAAAGCGAGACTCTGTCTCAAAAATAAATAAATAAATAAATAAATAAATAAATAAATAAATAAAAAGATTTAAAGATAAAATACCTGGGTTGTGGCCAAAACCATGGAAATATATTTGCTGTTCATTTCCTCTGGGTATATTTAGTGTGGATGCTAAGTGTGTGTGTTTTAATTTTTTGTTAGTTTCTTTTTATGTATGTTAGAAGTTAGCTGCTATAATAAATCTTTCAGGAGCTTTTCAGTTGAAGAGATATTTGCCATTAGCTTAATGTGGAACTGATTCTACAGTGATCCTAAATCCAGTGGCAATATACTCTATCATTGTGAATACATTGCCCTTATTTGATGATGCCATCTTAACATAGAATCAGTAACTTAACCTGGTAAAATAGGGTTTTTTTACTGTTTATTTACGGTGTTTAGCACACTGAGTTATGAGTTGTCTGGAATAGAATATATTTTCTATCAGATACGCCCTTTCCCTGTAATACACCCATGCATACACATACATTTATATTTCTTCTCATTTTAGTTAGGAAAAGAAGGTCCACCTAAGTCTCAGGAAACATAGTACTGAGGTTTTGCTGGTTTAAATAGCCTTTGGAATGTTCTACAGAGATCAACTCTATGAGAACTTCTTATTGATTCTTACTGCCAAGTTAACCAAGAAAGCCCTATTGATTCAAACCAGCTGTACAGACATTTCCTGTTGACTCAGATGTTCCATCCTACACAGGATATTAGGATCCTGGCTAATGTGAGTGTCATAAACTGAATCAGGAATGTAAAGTCATCTTATGGTATTAAGAATATTTTCTTTCAACTAAACTTTGCCAGACCATAGTAAGATTTTAGAAGATGATTTCCATCCAAAAATCTCAAAACAAAGCTAGATTTTTTAATATTAACTTTTCTTGTTTGGTAAAATTAATAGTTTATGAAAGTGCCAGACATAGGACCCAGTCTCTACTCCTATGGGGTCTGAATCACACTTCTTAAAATTTTAATAATACCTATCTGCATACATATGTTACCATGGGTTTTCAACAATTTTTTAAAGTGTGAACAAAATAGGAAAAAATATCTCTTATTTATATAGCACCTTTCAATCAGAATGTTCTTTGTACACTGTTCATGGTGAATTTTTCCCCTTGAATACACATGTTAAACTCCCACGGATCTATCAGCAATTTAACAGGGCTATTTTAGGATTATATTAGAGAAAGGATTTAGCAGAATAAAAAAGGCTTGTAGCTTTCCATCAACTTAAGGAAGTTCAAGCTATTTTTATATTGTCTAGTTCTATGTGAAAATATTGCTAAGAATGTAATAAAAAATATTCAATGAATTTGTAACAGGTGACATGCAGGAGGAAACCTGGTCACTTAAATAAAGAGAAGCATAAAAAAACTTAAACTGAGTCAGACCCAGATGAAAGAGCATGAAGTAGATCTGTGATCATTCTGAGAACTTTTCTGAGCAGTCTTTTTTTGCCCCAAGAAAATCAGCTTTTGTCCCTTCCTCTTTTCAAGTATCTGTATTATTATACCTTTCCTGGCTACCCAATTAAAATTGCTTTCAGGAAAGATAGGGAATTTACTTAACACAGTAGCATGTCCAAATGTTAACAGCTATATTTTACTTCTCTAGGGTTTTGTGTTTTAAAAGCTAATAAAAATTGAAGGTGGCCAGGTGCGGTGGCTCACTCCTGTAATCCCAGCACTTTGGGAAGCCGAGGCAGGCAGATCACGAGGTCAAGATATTGAGACTGTCCTGGCCAACATGGTGAAACCCCGTCTCTACTAAAAATACAAAAATTAGCTGGGCGTGGTGGCACTTGCCTTTAGTCCCAGCTACTTGGGAGGCTGAGACAGGAGAATCGCTTGAACCCAGGAGGCGGAGGTGGCAGTGAGCCGAGATCACGCCACTACACTCCAGCCTGGCGACAGAGCGAGACTTCATCTCAAAGAAAAAAAAAAAAAGTAAGGTAAGGCAGACAATTTCCAACGGCAGGTTGAAGAGACTGAGCCTTTTCTTTGTCTTTCAGATTGTATAACAGGAATAGTCACCAGTTTTGTATATTTCTTCCATTAGACTTGTCTTAAAGTTATAAATGCAGACTGGCAACGCTAAGAAGTCTTATGGGACGTTGTTTGGCTTATTCTGAGGCTGATTTGAAAAATGATTGGGAGGTGGGAAAGGGTTGATGATTGATTTTTTAAAAAAGGTCAAACCTTTAGGGGGAACTTTAAAAAATGTCTGCCAACTCCAGATATATACTTAAAAACATGGCTGTTATTATGTGTGATGTAAGTTAACTTATGCTATTAAAATCAAAATACAATATAACCGGAGGCAAAATACATTTACTGAACCTGGAAAATAGGATTCAGAGTTTGTATTATCAGATTTTAAGGGAACTTTAAAGAAAGCCACAAAAGAAAACAATACCCAATGACAAGAAAATATTGTAGGAGATAATAACATAAATTTAAAAGAGTAGTGATTATAATAGTGTCACAAACTTGAATATGATTTTTAATTTTTAACAATAAAATTACATTTGCTTTCTTGAAATATGCCCTTCTATGTGAGTGACAGTGTAAGTCATTTAGGACAGTAAGTGAGACACTACAACATAAATACAAAGGAAAGCGAGATTTAGGAAGGCACAAAATAATTACCCAAATTGGAATATTGCCAAAACATATAGATTAACAGTCTTGTCCTTTGAGGAGTATCCTGGGATCTTTAATGCTTACCAGAAGCCAGGATTCTTCTTTTATTTCTCACCAGAAAGACAGATGATCTTTTATCCTACTGAAGCCCTCCACTGTTTCCTGCTTGCTCAGCATTTTTGCATACCAGTGCCTTTTACTGCCTTCTCCTGGAAGAATATATAGTTTGCATTTGGATCTGTGAAGTTGCTGAGTGGTCTGACAAGGTCTTTTTGTAAAGGGTTGTGTACTGTGTATAATAAATACTACAGCCCTTCCTGGCATCTCTCACCAATTCTTCTACATTTGAGTAACAATTTTGTGGGCATAGTCGTAACATCCCAAACGCCAGTTCCACCTTGAGAGTTTCCCAAAAGAATGAGCTGAAATATTTGGGGAAAAAAAGAAAAAAACAAACAAACACACTTTTTCAAAGGAAATTTTTGGGAAATGAAGCAATATGGCAAGCTTAGGTATATGGCAGGCCAATGAACTTTTTTTCCAGCCAACTCTGTATAGTGTCTTGATTCTATTTCTACACAGAGCAGCAGGCATATACCTTTCCTAATCCCTCTATAGCTTTCATTTTTCTCTTCTCCTGCATGTGTCAAGCTCATGAAAAGTTAAACATTTCTCCTTCCCAAGTGATTTTCTTCAGTAGAAAAAGTCACAAAAACTCACAAGAGGAAGGGTGAGTCAATATTATTTGTAATGTCATAGAAAGTGCATAGTTGTGGTATACCCTATGTTTATCATACAAATGCAATCACTGTAGACAAGGCTCACATGAATGGGAACAGTTAAATGGTGAGATGTTAGGAAAACACACAGAAATTCTTCAACTCAGCCAATCCCCAATAATCCACACTTTAATCACCTTATCTTTGTACTAAGTTTGCTCTCTGAATGAATCCAGAATAAGTCCACTACTCCTGACTATGCTTACGGAGTTACATCTTACAGATGACACAATTGGGTTGCAAAACAGTATGATGTCTATTATAAAATCTTTGAGAAAAAAATCAATATCAATACAGCATCAGTATGGTCACTCATATTTTAAAACGGCATATTCTTTACTGTAGAGAACAAACATTGTCCCAATTTCCATACATACAGAGATGCTAAAATAGAAAAGAAATGAACTTCTATTTAAAATAAATATAAAGACATTTTACCAAACTTAAAGCTTCAAATGACTGTGTCTGATGTATATTAATAAAACATTAATATTAGAAGATTTCTAGCTAAGTCTTCTGATATTATAGATAATGGAAATGAGCATAAATGGGGTTGAGGATTTGACCATCATTGCCTAGTAGTTAGCAGAGAATCTAAAGTATACACCACAGCCTGCATTCAACTAGTAACTAGTATAGCAATCTAAATAGCCTTACCACACTTTCTAGTCAAGGCCGTCACTGGGAATCATCTGTATTGAATTGAAAATCTGGTTTTTCTGCCATAACCTATGCATCCCAAGCATATATAACCTGTAAACTTCTATGGTAGACAGGCTCTGAAATGATCTCCTATGACATCTTCCTTTTGGCATTCAGACTTCTGGGTAACCCTCTCCCCATGAATGGGCAGGAACTGTCACTTTCTTCTAACTAATAGAATACAGAATGATGGGATGTCCCTTTCTCTTCTGTGTTACTGTATTACATACAATTGTGTATTCCATAAAATTGTGACTTTTGTTTTTTCTTTTTTTTTTTAATTATTATTATACTTTAAGTTCTAGGGTACATGTGATAGCCTATCTCCTTTTCTGGCTTTTAGGAAGTCAACTGCCGTATGGAAGAGCCCACATGGCAAGGAACTGAAGGCTACCTCTGACAGCCAGCAAAAAATTTAACCCCCAAGTAACATGGCCTGCAAGGAAGTGAATCCTCTCAACAACAACTTAAGTGAGCTTGAAATAGGATTCTTTCTCAGCCAGATCTTCAGATAAAATATTAGCACAAGTCAGCAACTGGATTGAAGCCTTGTGGGGAACCCAAGGCAGAGGACCTAGCTAAGCCATGTGTGGTCTTCTAACCCACAGCAACGGTGGGGTAATGAGAATGTGCTATTTTAGGCTGCTAAATTTGTGATAATTTGTTATGCACCAATAGTTAACTAATACAATTTGCTTCTGATTAAAACAGCAGTGCATAATGTTTAAAAGACATAAATCAAGCAAGTATAATTTCCATATAGGAACATTAAAATTTTCAGATCTTAAGGATATTTTAAAATCAGAATCATGAAATCCGTATTAAGATTACAATAAAACAATACTGCAACATTGAACCAGTAAGAACAATAATCAAATGGAGTCAGTGTGAAAAGAAAATTACAATTGCATTGCAAAATATCTTTGCACACTATGTAATGGTTCTTTGAGTGCTACTCCCTACTTGTCTATATTGCTCTCTTTTTGAAGTGCTTAGATAACAACTCCAGGAAGCCATCTTTGACCTCCAGAACCCATGTATGGCTTTGTCCTCATCACAACACCATACATGGGTTCTGGAGGTCAGAGATGGCTTGCTGTTTTTGTCACTTACATAGCACTTAATATACATTATTAATACTGCCGGTGAGGTCACAAACATATCTTGTTTCCTCAGTAAGGCTGCTAACTTCCTGAGGGCATGTACAATACCTTTTATCTCTCTTTATGCTATAGTTTGGATATTTGATGCTCCAAACCTCACGTTTAAATTTGGTTAATAATGTTGGAGGTGAGACCTAACAGGTGTTTGGCTTATGGAGCCAGAACCCTCCTGAATAGCTTGGTGCTGTCCTTGCAGTGACAATGAATTCTTGCTCTACTAGTTCCTGCGAGAATTCCTCTGAGAACTGGTTATTAAAAGCAATCTGGAACCTTCCCACTCGCCCTTGTTCCTTCTCTTGCCGAATGATCTGCATTCACTGGCTCCTCTTCACCTTCCACCATGATTGGAAACTTTGGAGGCCCCCAGCAGAAGCAGCTTTTGGTGCCATGCTTCTTGCACAGCCTGTAGAATGATGAGCCAGAGAAAACCTCTTACCTTTATAAATTACTCAGTCTAAGGTATTTCTTTATAACAACACAAATGAACTAAGACACTCTACTGCCAGCATACTATACAGTAATTTATGACATAAACAGTACACAAAAATCTGTCTTTGTAGATAGTGCTAATGTTGAGAATAGAAATAATTTGTGTCCCTTCTATTTAAGAAGTAAATTGAATTATCAAAAATTTTCACGACAAGAGGAAACCCATTTGCAATATAGTGGCAGAAAATTAAGTGGTGTGGTTAGCATTTTCACGCCCAGGACCCTCTCTGGTACAACTTCATTTCCAATCACCTAGTCAGTCATCTATATATATACACATCATAGAGAGAGTCTGTATATATATAGACTATATATAATGTGTATATATGTACATTTTATATATTTATTACATATACACTTTATGTATTATATATACAGTTTGTGTATTATATATAGATTTTATATTATATATACTTTATATATAATATAGATTTATATATTATATACATTTTATATATTATATACATTTTATATTATATTATATGCATTTTATATATAATATATACATTTTATATATACACTACACACACACACACACACACACACAGCCTAGCTGTAAAATCAACTTTGGAAAAAAATACACTAGATCCTCTGAGCAATTATTGATTTTTTTGCCATTTATGCAGGTAATCAGATTAATACTTTGCCCCATTTTTAAATTCTATGATAGCCTTGTAACCCTGACATGTGTGAGATGTGCTTCTGCGTAACATTTTACCAATATGACCTTATTGTTATGCATCAACTTCCACTGCTTGAAGTCAGAAAGTTTAATAGGTGAAGCACGTGAAACAGGTTGATAGATTGATATCCCAATCCTGATGCTAACGTACTTAAACACAGGAAAACTCATTAATGATGTAGGGAATACATTTAACTATTTTTCTTTTTCTTTTTTTTTGAGACGGAGTCTGGCTCTGTTGCCCAGGCTGGAGTGCAGTGGCCGGATCTCAGCTCACTGCAAGCCCCGCCTCCCGGGTTCACGCCATTCTCCTGCCTCAGCCTCCCGAGTAGTTGGGAGTACAGGCGCCCGCCACCTCGCCCGGCTAATTTTTTTTGTATTTTAGTAGAGACGGGGTTTCACCGTGTTAGCCAGGATGGTCTCGATCTCCTGAGCTCGTGATCCGCCCGTCTCGGCCTCCCAAAGTGCTGGGATTACAGGCTTGAGCCACCGCGCCCGGCCACATTTAACTATTGATTATTTCTTTTGAAGGTCAGTCTCCTCTGATTATTTGAATCTCTTCAAAATTTATAAAGTTAATTTTTCCTACCTTAATATCAAATCATATTTATTGTAAACCAGATTTAATGAAATTTTTAGAGTTCAAAAAAGTTATTGATATCAAACATTTACCCCCCACAGAACTTCATTGTTAGTATGCTGGTGTAATTTATAGAAAATTCAGATCACACAGTAAAGGCAATGTCTGCCTTTTCTTTTTCCTCAGAAAATTTGCATATAATTTTTCTTCTGGCTAGAGCATTCTTCCAACACTCCATGTCTGCCTAAATCCTGTTCATCCTTCATGTCTCATCTTAGACAACAGTCAAGAAAGTCTGACTTAGACTCTATAAGCTTAGTCTTGTGAAACTTTACATTTGTTCTCCTAACACCTTGCTTTCACTAGACACACTCAACAACACATTTAATTTGTCTGAATCTTTTCTTTGTTTACTTCTATGGCTATACTGAAATCACCTTGAGGGCAAGGCAAATGTCTTACCATTGTATTCCTACAACAGACACAGAGCTAGCTATGTAATAAAACAGAAATAAATATTCAGTAATTGAATAACTAGGGTGAATGAGTGGTCTGATTTTATATGCCTTAATGAAATTATGAGTATATTTTATGTTGATTAAATATTGAAAATATAATTTTGAATAGCTGTGTAAATGTCCCATCACATGAAGGGACCGTGGTTTATTTAGAAAGTTTTTTTTAGGCATTGATCATTGATGTTATTTCTAATGTCTTGCTATTTTAGATAGTGATTCACTAGTCAACTTTGTAACAGAATCCTAATCGCTGTTTTTGATGACTTCTTCAGAATACATTCCTAGAAACAGAATAGCTTTCAGGCTTTTGGTACTAGACTCTGGTTATTTTTTTGGAAAGAATAGTGATTTATGTTGTTAACAGTGGGCATTGTTTATTTCTTAAACTTTACTAATTTGAAGTTGATGAGTAGCCTGACTTCTCATGTTACAGTTATAAAACTTGAATGTTCTGTTCATGTATTCATCAGATATTTATTGTAATAATTTAAATTTATTCATTTGTTATAAGTATTTGCATTTTTCTTGTCTCCAGCTTATATGCCTGCCAATAGCTCTGATCTGTTTTACTATGGGAGTGGCATTTAGTTTTTCAAGTCATTTTACTGTCCATAGATTCTACTTCACAGTGACAGAAACAGAAAGCTTCTGTATGAGGCCAAGTAGCACATAGATCAAATAGCCACAGGTTCACTAAAGGACAAAGATTTTCTTTTACTTTTTAATAATGCACATATGAAGATTCTGTATTTGCCTCAGATAAGGTAAATAATCATTTCTGTGGTAAGATTTAACAGACAGTAAAAGATGTGTCTGTTGTACTTATCAGCTAATTTCTACCACATCCTGATTTCCCTCTTTAAAATTCTCCATAATTTCTCCTTCCTTAATTCTTCTGTATGGTTTACATAAACTTTTTATATGACTCATCATATTGCTTTTATACTATAGACTGATTTTTTAGCCCTCTAAATTCCTAGGAGGTCACCTTTACAGTTTTATATATAGCTCATATCTGACATAAAGTTGTTGGAAAAATGAATGAATTAAGTGAATGAGTGAATGAACTACATCAGTTAAGTAATTAGGATGCATGTCTATCCATTTTGCCATTGCAGGGAATAGGGGCATAAGGGAATAGCAAGTTGCATTTTGATGACTGGCAAACATTAGCAAAAAAAATAGTCTCTGGCCTTTGCCAGTTTCTGTATATTTTCTAGAACTATCTTAATACCTTATTACCCACTGACATTGAGGAGTCATTCTTAATATAGAAAAGTTTGAAGTGTGTATCTTTGTTGAGATTGGTTTCCACCCATGGTTTGCCAGATCTTGCTAGTCAGTTCATATACTCAATGAAAACTATTCTCTCAAAGGCATCAACGTGTTGTGGGACTGGGGACAACTGCCACAGGCAGACTCAACTTCAGCTCAGTTTTCCTATAAAAATGTGTCTTTCATAGAGAAGGACCAGAAGCACCAATATGGGAACAGCTATTGAGTGAGAGTATTTACCGACTTGGAATACCAGTTATGGGAGAAACCATCTTTTAACTTGTTGCCATCTTTACGCTTATTGAATTTAATGAGGTTTTCTCTAGTTGTCTCCAAGGAATCCACTCTCTAATCAAGTCTAATTGGTGTTTTCCCTTGAGGTAAGAATTACATACACACATTAAAGAACATAGTATGCCTAACTATTTTAGAGAAAAAGAGAAGGTTTTTTAGAGAAATGAATAAGATTTGGATTAATTTCTATTAAATACTGATATGTCTATAATTTACTTTAAAATAATGTTCTTTTACCATATCTCAATTTAAAAGATACTCATAATAGGATAATAAAGTACCAGGCATAATGCTGAATTTCAGAAGCATAAAATTGCCTACAACCTTGCATTATTGCATGAAGATTAGAAAATTGTTATATAATTTTTGCTAGTTTTAAAACCTGGCAAATGTGTTGGAATGAATGTTGTTTTTACTGAAGTATCTCTATTAAGGCATTACATTATAAAATAAATTTAATTTTCTTTCTCCGTGGATAAAAACATTAAAAAAGGATAGCATAATGAATAACTATGTATTTGATACACAAAGTTAACATACGATGTTTACGAGTTTTCATATATGCCTTGGGTCTTTTGTGTTAACAGATTTGTATAGAAAGTTGAGCATAATTATTTATGCTCTACTGCTTTCTCGCTTCTTCCCATTCTACTTTCTTTCTTTATAAATGACAGGCACTATATCATGACTTTTAGATATATCTGGTCCATTTTTTTTTTTATATATCAACTGCTTATATGTGCCACTAACAACAGTATATAATGCTTTTATTTATATATTTATACTTTATCTCTAGCAATTTTTTTTTTTTTTTTTGCTTAGAAAAAGAGAAATCACTCTGTAACTTGGTAAACATTAATAAATTGATAAGCCATTCAGTCAAAAATAGATGATGATGAAATGAGAGTCACACTGCTAACTTGGTTAAAATAAAGGTTTCAAATTTCTTGTTTTCCAAATATTAAAATATTAGTGTCTTACAGTTTGCACACTACAGGGTATACTTTGAACTTAGATGATTTTATGAATGTGGGCATCTTTTCTCATCTAGAATTTATTAGGGTTTTTGATAAATATAGATGGGTCCTATAAATGCTAGCCTCTTAAAACTTTTTGTAAGAGCAAGAAGTAGATTTCATCTTATTTTGAGCAGTCTCTGTCTGCTGTGTTTCTTCAGCAAGTTCTTTCAATTGTGTTATTCATTTTCTTCAGTTCGAAGTGAATAGTCCAATAAAAAGTTGGTTGAAAATGTTACTTTATTAGTTAACATTTCCATATTTTTTGCGCAACTTCTTGTGAATTTAAAAATAAGAGTATATACATTTAAAAAAAGTTAGTCCACTTTCAAATGATTTTGGTAGCAACATTTCTGAGATTCTTTTCTTTTCAGGAATTAATGACTATTTTGCTTTTATGAACAATGGTTAATCAACTAACGGATCAGCACTTCACAACTGCATAGTATTTAGTGTACCTAGGGTGAAGTATAAAATAATGCTCATGATTATTGGAATTTTAAATCAAAGTACAATACTTAAAAATAAAAATGTCTTACCTCACTGTTTTACATTCTAACATTAAACCAGGATTTAATTATTTCTGTTTATTTCAGGAATATATAACCAGAAAATTGATTATTCATTTACTACTTCTAGAAATTCTATTTTCTTATAATAAAAACTTTATCAGTGATACCTAGGTGTAAACTCTACATAAAGACTAAGTAATAAAAACGAAACAACTGAGGCTCGAGCTTTGAAGTAGCTTAACTTTCCAGGATATGGAGTAAAAAGCTACAGGGATGGAAAAGTCAGAGGAAAAACATTTAAAAGACACAGTGTATCAGTGAAGCAAATCCCCAGTCTGTATAACAGGTATTCCAGAAACAGAGAATGAAAAAAAAAGAAAGAAGGAGAAGGAAGAAAGGTCACAGATGCCTACCTCATCTTACTGTGCTTCACTTTATTGTTGTTCCCAGATATTTTGCTTTTAATAAATTGAAGATCAGTGGTAACCCTGAATTTAGCAACCCTGCATTGAGCAACCCATTTTTCCAACAGCATGTGTTCACTTCATGTCTGTGTGTCACATTTTGGCGATTCTTGCAATATTTTAATTTTTCATTGTTATTATATCTGTGATCTGTGACCTTAGATGTTACTATTGTAATTGTTTTGAGCACCGCAAACTGCACTCATATAAAACATGGCAAACTTTATTGATAAATGTTATGTATATGTTCTGACTGTTCCACTGACCAGCCACTCCTCCATTTCTCTCCCTCCCCTTGGGTCGCCCTATTCCCTGAGAGGCAACGATATTGAAATTAGACAAATTAATAACCCTATAAAGTCCTCTAAGTTTGCAAGTGAAAGGAAGAGTTCAATATGTCTACCTTTAAAACAAAATGATTAAGGTTAGTGAGAAAGGCATATTAAAAGCCAGGACAGGCCAAAAGATAGGCCTCTTATGCCACAGAGCCAAGTTGAAAATGGAAAGGCACGAATGATAAGAAAGTGAAAATTGCCGGGCGCAGTGGCTCACGCCTGTAATCCTAGCACTTTGGTGGTCCCAGGCATGTGGCTCACCCGAAGTCAGGTGTTCAAGATCAGTCGTACCAACATGGTGAAACCCCACCGTGTCTCTACTAAAAATACAAAAATTAACCAGGCATGGATGGTGGCGGATGCCTGGAATCTCAGCTACTTGGGAGGTTGAGGCAGGAGAATTGCTTGAACACAGGAGGCGGAGCTTGTGGTGAGCCAAGATGACTGCACTGCTCTCCAGCCTGGATGAAAGAGCAAGACTCCATCTCAAAAAAAAAAAGAAAAAAGAAAAAAGAAAAGTGAAACAGCCTTACTGCTGATATGAAGAAATTTTAGTGGCCTGGATAGAACATCAAACCAGTCAGAACAGTCCCAGCAAGTCCCTAAATCTCTTCAATTCAAGGCTGAGGGAGGTAAGGAAGCTGCAGAAAAAAAGTTTGAAGCTAGCAGAGTCTGGTTCAAAAGGCTAAAGGGAAAGCCATTTCCATAAAAGTGCAAGGTGAACCAACAAGTGCTGATGTATAACTCTGCAGTAAGTTACACATAAGATATAGCTAACATCATTAGTGAAACTGGCTAACATTAAACGATAGATTTTCAGTGTAGATGATACAGTCTTCCATTGGAAAAAGATGCCATGTAGGACTTCCATAGCTAGAGAGGAGAAGTCAATGCCTGGCTTCAAAGCTTCACGGGACAGGATGACTCTCTTGTTAGGGGCTAATGCAGCTGATGACTTTAAGTTGGAGCCAATGCTCATTTACCATTCCTAAAATGTTAGGGCCATTAAGAATTATACGAAGACTACTCTGTCTATTCTCTGTAAATTGAACAACAAAGCCTAGAAGACAGAACATCTGTTTACAGCATGGTTTCCTGAATATTTTAAGCCCACTGATGAGACTTACTGCTTGGTAATAAAACATTGCTTTCAAAATATTACTGTTCATTGGCAATGAACTAGTCACTCAAGAGCTTTGATGGAGATACGCAAATAAATTAATGTTGTTTCCATGCCTGTTAACTCAATATCCTTTTGCAGCCCATGGATCAGAGTAATTTTGATTTGAGATCATACTGCTTAAGAAATTTATTTGTAAGACTATAGTTGCCATAGTGATTTCTCTAATAGATCTGGGCAAAGTAAATTGAAAACCTTCTGGGAAGGAGTCACCATTCTAGATGCTATTAATAACATTCTTGATTTATCAAAGGCAGTCAAAATATCAACATTAATAGGAGTCTGGAAGAAGCTGATTTCAATCCTAATGCGTGACTTTGAGGGGTTCAACATTTCAGTGGAGGAAGTAACTGCAAATGTGGTGGAAACAGCAAAAGAACTAGAGTTGAAAGTGGAACCTGAAAATGTGAATGCATTGCTGCAATCTCATAATAAAATTTCAATGAATGAGGAGTTGCTCCTAATGGAGCTAAGAAAGTGGAAACTTGAGATGGAATCTACTCTTGGTGAAGATGCCGTTATAATTATTGAAATGACACAGAGGACATGGAATATCACATGAATTTTGATAAAGCAGGGATAGGGTTTGAGAGGGTTGACTCCAGTTTTGAAAGAAATTCTACTGTGGGTAAAATGTTGGTACAGCATCACATGCCACAGAAAGATTTTTAGTGAAAGGAAGAATCAAACACCAAAGGAAACTTTATTGTCTACTTTTAAAAATTGCCACAGCCACCTCGAACTTTAGCAACCACCACTCTAATTAGTCAGCAGCCATGGACATTGAGTCAAGACCCTTCACCAACTAAAAGATTATGAAGCACTGAAGGTTCAGATTATCCTTAGAATTTTTAGCCGTAAAGTATTTTGATTTAAGATATTTTCACCGTTTTAGACATACTACTATGATGTACTTGGTAAACTAGAGTTTAACATAACTTCCACATGAACTAGGAAACAAACAAAAAAAATCATGTGACTTGCTTTATTGTGTTATTAACTTTATTGAGATGATTTGGAACTCAGTCCACAGTACTTCAAGGTGTGCAAAACAGTATTGGAAAAAAAAAAAAACTTCCATGGGGCCAGAGGAAGTCAGTTGTTTCAAACTGATTCGATCCCTAGGCCCTGGAGTCTGGTACACAAAAACAAGCTTATGACTAGAGAGGTAATTAAAAAAACTTTTCGGAGTGGGCACAGTTACAACTATAACTACAACAATATCAGCAATGGCTTCTTAATAAGCAAACAAGAATCCAATTGGTATTTGATTTTTCAGTAGTGACCATGAAGACATGGAGAACATCTTTATAATCCTTAAAATCAGTTTTAAAGGTAGAGTCAAAGATACAAGAGTCTGGGAAGGGTACAGGGTGTGGGGGATAGGGAGAGTTTGCTAAAGGGAAATCAAATTACAGTTAGATAGGAGGATTAAATTCTAGTGTTCTATAGTACTATAGGATGGCTATAGTTGACAATAATTTACCATATAGTTTCAAACAGCAAGAAAGAACGTTCCCAACACAAAGAAATAATAAATGTTTGAGATTATGGATATGCTAATTTATCTGATCAGATCACTATAAATTGTGTATATGGAAACATCACCTCATAAATATGTACAGTTATCATGTATTAAATTTTTAAAAGTATCAGCTCAAACACAGAATTCTGTACAGCCTAATTAGCAATCAAGTTTGAGGGCAAAATGAAATGATTTTAGACATTCAACAATTCACAGAGTTTACTATACACATGTGGCCTATCAAGGTTTTCTTTTATCTTTTTTTTTTAACGTGGTATTTTTTTCACTTACATTCATAATGATAATATATGTGTGAAATTTCTGCTATTATCTAAGAATAAGACTCTTTTGAGGTGAGAGGCTTGCTAAAGACTTTTTTTTTTTTTTTTGCTTTTAAATGTGTTCTTGCAATCTCTTATGCTTTATGTTTCCAGTTTTTCCTCACACATGGTGGATTTATGTTAATGTGATTGTGTTGGGAATCTTCAACAGTCTGTTTTAAATTCTCCTTGTGTTACTTTTTAGGAAAAAAAAAAATGAACCTACTTCTTTTTTTCTAATAACCACCATGAAAAGTAAAAGAGAGCTTCTTTAGTCTCTGTTAGCTAAGATGGAAAAGAGTACCAAGCACTTCCTTTTGAATAACAGTTTTTCCCCATTTCTTCTCTCATTTTTGTTCCAGCATATATTGTTAAACTTTTTTCCTATTCCTCTTTAAAGTATTATAATAATTGATTTATATACTCTATTGCATTCTAACACTGAACTTTCTATGGAATTCTAATGGCAAATGGTTGCAAATTTTACCAACTGTATTTTTGTGTCAGAAATATGCTATGAATCTCTTTACTAACCTCCTGATTGGTGAAAGTGGTCTTTTGTTAAATCCATATATATCCATTGCATATCTTTTGATAAATATTACCCATAAACTGCAAACTGATGTAAAATTGAATTCCTAGTACAAATCCTTTCTCCACAACACAGCATGAAGTGCTACGGCGTGGAGTGTGAGTTACGGAAGTTCAGGCTTCTGTAACTTCTGTTCAGAAGTTCATGCCAGAGAACTTCATGCTAAGTTTTGTCTATAAAAGAAATTAATATTTTCTACTAAGTGATGTCTATATAAGAAATCAATATTTTCTGTTTGGTATTGTGAAGGTGTGTGGTTTGTGGCTTATGTATGAAGAACTTTTTGTGTAGGAGTGAGCAGGGTTCTAATAACATTTTACTTAATTTTTACTGAAACATTATTTATTATTTTATTTTAATAACAAAGTGATATGGAGAAAATGAGAGCACATTCTTGCTCTTACGTTCCTAATTCAAATGAGAAATGTATAAGAAAGGCCAGGCATGGTGGCTCACACCTGTAACTCTCACATTTTGGGAGGCTGAGATGGGCAGATCACTTGAGCTCAGGAGTTCAAGACCAGTCCAAGCAACAAAATGAGGTCCTATCTCTATTAAAAAAAAAAAAAAAAATTAGCCAGGCATGGTGGTGCACGCCTATGGCCCCAGCTGCTTAGGAGGCTGAGGTGCGAGGATTCTACTAGTGGGCAACTAGTCAATTGTAAAAGGGTAAGATCAGAAACATAACAGTGGTTTATGGAGACTGGTCTCCTGACCAGGACAGTACCAGCTGCTACAAATGGAGAGTTCTAAATAAAACATTCCAGGAGCGAATTTACTTTTCCCATTCAGGTTATTGTCTCCACCATCCACCAGCTTTCACAAATGAGAAATCAGGGCAGAATCCTCACTCCAGAGCTACAGTCAGGAGTCCTGTCCCTCCTGTCTTCCACGGGTCTACTCTCCAAATCCTTGTCCTAGTTTCAGCCTATTTCCTCTCTTGCTTCGATTGTTTGCTACAGCCATTTATGCTTCCAATGTCATCCTTTCAATCTGTGCTGCTCCCAGACCAAGCTGGCTCCACTCTGCCAGTCAGGTAAAGTCTCAACTATTTACCATGGCCATAGAGACTCCAGGACCAGGCTACTCTGTGAATGTTGTTTTCACTCTTCTGGTTCCAGTGAGTGGATATGTATCCAGGTCTGTGCTTCAATATGTGAAACTCATCTTCAACAAGAACACTACAAACCCCAGCATCACCTCTCCTGTGGAGCTTTCTACCAGTCTCTTTCCTCCTCAGTGACAAGCCAGCCTACTTGTATTGTGTGCTTCATCAGTCTGTGCTAGCATGAGTCCCTGAAGATGAAAGGTTGCATCTTATTTATATTCACATCTGTATTATGTAACGATATGTTTAGCACATATTAAATGTCCAATTAATGTTTGTTGAACCAAAAATGCATTAATTGGATCTGATTTCTACACTTCACCTTTAGCACTTTCCCAACCCCAATTCCTCCCTCTTTAGGACTCAGAGTAATTTCTCGATTGGGTAGCCAGGCCAAGCTATGGTTTGAGAATGCAATTTATACATGCCCCACTGGAAAATTAACCAAACTACCCAATGTGATGTGCAAAGCTAGGAAAGGGGGACTGGGACAAGAGGAGACCCCGTCAGCAAACAAAAATGTTAAAGCTTCTCACCATATCCCACTCTTCCCCTGATCCCCACTGTTTCTCTCAAATCCCCATCTCAGGAATTAGAAAAATTGGAACAGGGTAACAGTTACTGAAAATTTTGCTGAAAAAAACTTCAGCCTTCTCAGCTTTCATGATCTGGGAGAATTAAAATAGAGCACTGCAGACAAGTGCTTAATGATTGTGAATTGACTGGATAAAAGGTCTTTTATACTGCTCTTAACCTAATCAAGATTTGGATATTTTATTGGTACCCAATTTAAATTACTCAATGTAGTCTCAAACTCATGGGTTCAAATGATACTCCTGCCTCAGCCTCCCTGGAAGCTTAATTACAGGTGCATACTACTACACCCGGCTAATGTTTTTTTTTTTTTTTTTTTTTTTTTTTTTTTTGTTTGTTTGTTTTTTTTGTTTGTTTGTTTGTTTTTTAAAGAGCTGGGATCTCGCTATGTTGTTTAGACTGGTCTCCAACTCCTGGTTTCAAGTAATCCACCCACCTCGACCTCCCAAAATGTTGAACCATCATGTCCAGCCAGGAAATGTGATTTTTTAAAAGTGTCTTTGAATCCTATTGTTGAGCATTTTGTAACAAGCATCATGCTAGACTTCTTGAGATATTTTCTCATTGAATTTTGACACAATCCTATGAAGGAGATATTTCCAAAACTGTAACCTTATTTAGGAAGGAAGACAGAGTCTGAAAGAAGTGAAGTAACTTGCCCAAGTCATGGAGCTAATTATTAGTTGAAATGGGCAGGGAATTTAAAGCTAGTTTTCAAAGCTTAGAAAATAACTACTATACAGTCTGTTTTAACACATAAAAATTACATTGTGTATAATGTTGAAAATTGGAAAATGACTAAATTCCAGTGACAGACAGATGTTTAGCAAACTATAATTACATATAAATATTTTATGTACCTATTAAAAGGTTTGCATATACTGTATAAACACATGTAAAAAAATTGTTAGGCCAAAGAAATAGAATATAGAATGTAAAATTGTATATAAAGCATTATTACATACATTAATACATATATATAAATAACCTTATATCATTTTGTTTAAAACGACAAAAACAAAACAAACTTGGGTATAGTAGAGAGAAAAGAAAAGGAACCAGTACAATCTTTCTGTTCTTTGGCAATATGTTATGTCGAAAGCTTTTAAAATGTTGAAACTTTTAACCTAGTTCCTTCTATTTCTTAACATCTGTTCTAAAAAAGTATACAGTGGATAAATACTTGTGAATAAAAATATTCATCAGTGAAAAATATGAACAACTTAAATGACCAAGATGGTACTTTCAAGAAAATTATTGTACACATATAAGATGTAAATGAATATAGTCATTATGCCTTCAAAATGTTTTTAATGATCAGAAAAAAAAGCTTGCAATATGATGGTAAGCAGAATTGTATTACATAAAGTATACGTGTGGTATAATCATAAAATATAAGCCTAGATAAAAATACTTGTAACAAATATTCCAAAATGTTAGTAGTGCTTCTGCTTGGGTAGGATTATGACTGATTTTCTTCTTTATAAGATTACCTTCTATTATTTTTCCTCTCATATGTTATTTTCACTGTAAATATTTTAAAAACCACTTTAACTTCCAAACTTATTCTGATAAGTACAATTACTTCTACAAATAATAAACACATTTAAACACTATTTGAATGGTGACTTGAAAAGGGTGATCCTTTTTCAGAGTACCTTCTTTTTAGAGACATTAGACTGTAAACTACAAGGCTGGGACCCTATCTCACTTATCCTTGTTTTCCTCTTGCTTGCTAGCATGTGCTCAATATATGATAACTGAATGATCAACAACAAAAATATATACAGGATTTGAGCTGACTGATAAACAGGAAGAAAGTTTTGACAAAAACATACTTTTTTAAAAAAGCTAAAGATTGTCACCAGCCTGTGGGAATTTTATGAAAAATACATATAAGCTTACAAATAATAAATGCCACTTTGTACACTAAGCTTCCTAGATCATAAAAAAAGACATGAATCTTTTCAACTCATTTGAAGAAACTACAAATGGCTTGGAAGAATAAATCTGACAAAAATAGCATACCTCCAGAAAAAAACTAGGTGCAGAACGGTACACTATAACAAATATAACTCATTTCTAAAATTAAAAAAAAAATTGTTCCACATTTTATCACAGCGAGTGTTGAGCTGAAAGGTATTTGCAAAAATCATCATCCTGAATAGAAAAATCAAAGCAAGGCAAAGAAAGGCAAAAATTGACAAAATTGAAGGGCTAAAAGAATTACAAAATTTAAAAGGTATATAACATTTTTCTCTTCATATAATAAAGGATACCTATCTCACACAAATGCAGTGTTTTATTTAACAATGAGCAATAGTCATTGATCATTTGGGTCTAAAACATTTTTGAGAATTTCTCATTAATCATAATTAGAAAACCTTAAACTTGTACATACATGCAGCATGTCTATGTGATATCTGATGGTGCAAAAATGTACACTCATCAAACTTGAGTTAGGTTTCTCCGCTTTAGGATGTTACCTTGAGAGTCAAGAATAAGTGAACATTTCCATGATTAGGACCTCAATAAAACTGTTCTATCCAAAGTAATACAATCAATAAATAAGATACTATGAGTTAATATGGAAGACAAAAGAGATATATATTGACTTAAAGATGACATATTTTATTACCTGGAAAATTCAAGGGAAGAAATTGAGAAATCATTAGACTTAATAAGAGCGTTTGTTAAAATGGCTGGTTACAAAAATGCAAACAGTAATATAACTCTCCTAGATATTATTAAGAATAACCACTTAGAAAGCGAGGTGGCTGAAAAAAATTAACGAAGAAAAATATTAAATGCGTCATAAAAGTTTTAACAATTTATGTGTAGGACTTTTACAATGCAACCTAAGACTTATTCATGATAGATTTAAAAGAATAAAATAAATGAAAATCTCATATTTTACTTTGAGAGATTATGTCTCTAAATGAAATATTGAGCACAAGAAGACTATTGATTCAACCAAAATGAATTCATAGTTAAATGAACTTTTTTGAACATAATACATTGATTTTCTTATTTGTCTATGAGTTTAAATGTGTAACCCACAATATTTTGGAGAATAAAAATTTTAAAAATGTGCATTGCTGTTATTATTGCTTCACAATTATTAATTTTTAATACTGTGAGACTAATACGAGAATGCATAGAAAGATCTACAAAATAAAGTGTAAATGAAAAAAAGCACAGATATAGATGAGCAAATACCTTACCATAGGGAAGTATAAATTATCCAAAAATACTTTGAATGAACTCTTTAACTCATTAAACAGCAAAAAATTATCTAGTATGACATGCCAAAGTAGATGCAAGAGGGTATAGCATTATCATGAGAAAGTTAATGTATAAAGTATTCAAAATTTGTAAAGCAACCTTTAATTTTATTTGACTTTTCCTAAAAGTGTACAAGGTAATTTTTTTCTAAACCCTGAAGCAAAGCCAATATCAAAAATAAACCACGATAGATGTAAATATATGACAAACAGCACCATCAATCAACATCAGCAATAGATTGACAAAATGTGACATTTAATACCTTTATTTTATGTTTATGTACACACATATATCATATATGTAATTTTTAAATCTCCCATTGAATCTCATTTTGACACATGTGCACATATATACAATCAGATATAATATATACACATACATGATATATGATACACATGTTATATGTTTGTGTATATATACATATATGTGCACATATGTCAAAGTGGAATTCCATTGGAGATAAAAATTTTAAAATGAGTATACATTAAAAGTTTAAAAATCCAAATTGTTGAGAAAAACATAAGAAAATAAAATCCCTTAATTTTCTACTAGCCAATAGAATTTGACCTAAAATAATAATTTACTGCTTACTGGGTGTGAAATTGCCAAGACCAATAAAGAAGAAAGATAGTGCCTAAATTATCAAGTGAAAGTCCTACTATTTTTGTGAGTGGATAAAAGTATATGCACTTTGAACTGAACCTTTTATATGTTTCTCTCTATATATATTTATATATACTCTTAATATCTCTAAATGGTGTGTCCATCTCGGTATGCACACACTATGTGTATATCTATATATACACATATATATACATATATGTGTGTGTATATGTATTATATATATATATTTGTGGGTGAGTATGATTTTAAAGAAGAAATACTTTAGCTGTGAATGTATTCTTGGAAAAACAATCAAATGTAGAAAATAGCCCTGAAGTTCAATATCAGGGACTAGATAATGGTAATTTCTATAATGTATATTCATATGTAATTAAAATTAAGTTATAGAAGTATATTTATATTTTAATAACATGGAATAATTGTACTTATATATGTATAAGACAAATAGTGTATAAAGAGAATGCATATGGTATTCTTTCTCGAACACATACATAGACATCTGAAAAGTCATATTCCAAAGTTTAACAGTTACTGTCTATTGATGGTAACTTATTTTCTTTTATGTACTCATAAGTTTTCCTTTTTCAAATACAATATGTATACATATCTCTCAGTATTAATAAAAATACAATTAAAGCTAAAGAGTAGCTAAACTTACTTCAAGTAAAAAAATTAATATATAGATACTTTGCAATTAACCTTATCAATGATAATTATCAACCCAGTTTCAAAATATATTCAAAATTTATTTTAATTATTCAATTTTTTTTTCTAGATTTTAATTTGGACCACTGCTTTCCTTGCCTTTTTTGTTTTTCTTTTAATACTATGTGTTTTGTTCTGCACTTTTGCTTCTATGTAGACATAATGCTTAAATTTTTTGCATCTAATGCCTGATTCCCCTGTCCAAAAGAATAATTCTTTATGAACTGTTAATTAAGCCAAGTTAGTAGTTATAACATATTTGGTGACTAGCTATATATTATTTGACACATACTGCTTTTGCCTTTTTAAGAAAGAGCTGTGAGACTAAATTATTCAATTAAGACATGTTATGAATCTAAAGTTTCTATATAAAACAGATATATTTCAACAATAACTTTTAGCTTATGGTAGCCAATGTACTTAAACATCTCATGGCAATATCTTCATTTAAACCCTGAATTAGAATGACAATATAACAAAGGCAAAAAATCTTATCAAAATTAAATTTGAAACACACTACTTCGTTTCATTTATTTTTGTATTTTTTCATGGACGAAAGGTAAAAAGATTTGACCTTGCACTTGATTAGGTTAACTGTGTAATTAATGTATGATTAATGGTGTTATCTTAATCGCCATTTTACTCATCTGTTTATACACAAGGTTTTTATTTTAGTTTTGAAAACGCTTTACCACAAACCTCTAAACTAGAGGCAGGTTAGATTGAGAAGCCAGATATTGATTGTGAGTTACACATATTTTTATATAGACTTCAAAATATTCCTTTTTGTCCATATAGTCTTACAGAAAACAAATGAGAAGAGTTCTTTCTTGAAATATGTCTTTCATTTTCAATGAGATTAAAGTGAAAAATCAAGTATCGCTTCCTTCAATATTTTCTCGACTCTTCAAGATTATTACTATTCAGTATTTGATTTATCTGAGTTTGAAAAATGAAGATGATGATGATAGAGTGGAAACCTGGCAACAGATACATAAAAATAATTTGGCTTCAAAGATCCAAGGATACTGATTGAAGCAAAGGGAAGATCAAGTTAACTGATTATCCAATTATCAAGAAGTAGGAGGACAAAATGATTGTACTTTAACCTGAGCAGTGGCCCTGCCAAATCTTTAGTAGATGCTTAAATAATATAGCAGTAAAATTTTACCTGTTTTTCTCTTCTTTTGTAGTTTTTTTCATAAAAGAGAGGAAAAGAGGCAAATAACAGAGTAGAGAGAAAGAAGGAAGAGAGAGAGAGAGGTGAGATTGAGCAAGCAATCAAGAACTGCCAGCCATGGCCACAGGTACTGAAACACTGTTTATCTCAGGACATTCTGTTGTGTGACCTAGTTGTAGATGTATGAGTGCAGTGCAGAGAGATACATAAGGGAGTTCTGTCATTCTGTAACTAGAAAAAAGATCTGAGGTCATTTGCGGATGAATGTCCCATCCAAGATCAATGAAAAGAAATAACTGTAGCACACACACTACCAAAAGCAAGATGGAATCTGAGATTTTTGGAGTTGGACTTCGTCACCCCTGCATAGCAACCCAATAATTTTATGCAGAGAATGAAAAGATTCATGATCATGAAATGTCACACAGCTGGTGGTCTAGCACTGAGTGTGAATTAGAATCCAGGTCTTATGATTCCAGATTCAAGAATATTTTTAGTCCATAGGCTATTACTCCTACAAATAAAAAATGCAAAGAGGGATGTGCCAAAGCTGGGAACAAATGACATTACGTCCTGACCATCTTAATAATCTACTCTACAAGTTCTGTAAGCACGGGTAAGAATGATTTATGTAATTATCAAAAGTGGCTTCAGAGGCCAAAAGAGGTTGTAGGATCTTGTCCATGTTTATTACATTTTCTAAGACTGTTTAATGTTCATATTTTCTCAGACTCAGTTAACACATTTAATATGTTTATGCACATTGAAATTTATACTTTAACAAAATAAACATCTGATGAGAAAAAATAGCAAATGGCTTTTATATATGTCAACTGTATTACAATAAACTGCATGAACAGTAAATGCTCATGTTTCTCTAAAATAATAGCAGGCAACTAAACTTTCCAAAAAGTATACATATCAACAAAAATAACTAATATAACTGACAACATCTACACCCAAAACATAATTGGTGGAAAGAGAATGCTACAAAGTTTAATTCATATAGGACTAGGAGAATAAAACTTCAAACTAGCAGAGCCAATGGTGACTTGTATGCCAGAATAGAGGGTTAGACAGAGATAGTTTAGGAATAAAATAAGGGTACAGAGGCCTAACAGTGGCAGAAATTGGGGGAAAATCACACCCAGAAAGAGTGAAGCACAGTCTAACGGGAGAAATTAGAGGAGATTTGAGATTGGTGGGTCAGAGGAATTATTACTGGCATGGCAACAAAAGGTCTTGACATTTTACTGGAATGAAAATAGCCAGTTTAAGGTCTCACTTCAGAAAAAGAGGAAGAATGAAGTGAAAGGAGGAGGAAAAGAAGAAAATTGAAGAATCTACAGAAACTAAAGAGAAACACAAAGTAAAAAGACACATCAAACCCTTCCCAACATTCTTCCTCCCAAGATGTTTGCTCAACAAAAAACAAAACAAAAAGTCTTTAGTTAAATATAATAAAAGGAGAGTTTCTCAAGGAAATATAGCTGACCAATTCAATCACCTGCTCCTCCTAAAAAGAATCACCTGTTGTTGTTGCTGGTCTGAAATAACATAGGGAATTTCAAAGTAAATAAAGGACTAGGCAACATCCTTAAAAACATATTGGAAGGAAAAAATTAAGTATTTTAGCTATTGGATGTTGGAATTGAGAAAATTTTCACAGAACTACTCATGGATAAGATCCAGTTAGAATATTGGAAAAGTAAGCCAAATTTGTAATATCACAGAAAAAGGTAAAATACTTGATAAAATAGTTTAAAATTGATATAAAAAAATAAATCCAAATACTAATGAAAATTTAGCATGATAAAAGTAACATTTCACTGGGGAAAATACAGACTTTTTACGTAAAACGTATTAGACGATTAGACATTCATGTGGAAAAACATGAAATTGGATTCATACCTCACATTAGAATAAACTTCAAATGAATAAGGTAGCGAAACATAACAAATAAATCCATCTAAGTACTAGAAGAAAATATAGATGAATTGATTTATAAATGATAATAGATGAAGCCTTTCTAATTACAACTCAAAATTCTGATGGAAAAAAGATAAAATATTCATTAATTTGACAAAACATTTAAATCACAAAAAATGGCAAAAGTCAAAATATAATCAAGAAGAAAAAAATGCTGTATATGTCACAGATGAAAAAATAATTTATCTAATATATAAAGAACTAAAATGGAGATTGGCAAATTAAAAACAAAACAAAACAAAAATGCATAACAGCCTCTATCTGGTATACTGTGTAGAAAATGAGTAATTTTAATATTGCTGTTATATTACTAAAACTGAATTTAAACACAAAAAATAAAATAAATTTAAGTCCAGTCTTAGTTATTTTATGAAGAATTAGTTGAAGAATTCATATACTTGTTATAAGAAGAATTCATTCATCTCTCAAAATAGAAATGGTTTAAAACTTTCCTAGGAGAGTTAAATTACAACTCACATCTCTTGCTGGTCAAGTTCCAGTAGTAAGAAGCTGCATCCACTAGAAAAATTTTTACAAGATATTTGGCTATTTGGTTATTTGAAAGAGAACTTACATATGTTTAAACTCTCATAATACTGGTAATAATATGAACAATATAAATAATTACTATTATTTTAGAAATATGTGCCCCGCACCATTTTGTATGCTTTCCATGTATTTATTGCTTCTGGAACAGATTTTGGGAAGAACTAATAGGCCCATAAGGCATAGTTTCTCTTAATTTATGCTTTCTGAAAACTTATTTCAGTGTAAATTGCAATTTTTTTTGGTAAACCCAAAGACAGTGGTATGTATCAGGAATTCTCAAAACATGTTACAAGGAGCCATAGAATGAATGTTAATAGGTTTAATTTTCAAGGAAATAATAATTAGTGGGGGAAAGGGAGATTCAAAGTAAAATGCACTTAGGAAAAGTTGGGTGATTAATGTGTATTTTAAATTCAGAAAGTCACTGCAATTTTAATATTCATCATGACACTCCAAAAGGGAAATGAAGTATGTATCATTTCCCTAACACATTTATTCCCTGAGCCACTTTTCAAGGACTAGTGCTCCTCAAAAATTTATTTGGGAAATATTGACTTAGATGAAAATGTGGTAAGAAACATTGAAACAGCACTCCATCTAATGCTTTGGGGATTTTTAAGTCTTTCCTAGTAATGGAGTCAAAATCCCAAAGTGTGAAAACATGGAAATCACAATTTGAGGAGTATTACTTAATGTGAACCTCAGAGAAACAAGCGTAATCATTCTTAGCAGAAAACAAGCAAAAAATCAATATGCAAACGTTAAAGGAAACCTGACTATATAATCTGAATTCATAAAGCAACCACCACATGATATTAAAGAAGTAAAATTATTCTCTTATTTCATCACAAAACATCCATTAGTTACATTTTGTATTAAAGGAAAAAGATGTTCACACTTGATCTTTAAAATAAATGTAATATACGTTGCTTGCAAGACGTACAAGAAATTGTAAATTTCAAAAGTTATATCCAAATAAAAATGGTAAGTTTCCAAGAAAGGGGTGTTTTGTAAAAAGCCATTATTAATTTTAGTAGAAGTGGACGCATTTCTAATAACCTAATAATCTCTGATAACTTCAATAACATTAATTTTAAAAGTTAAAAATAATAAGTACATAAATAATAAATAATAACTAACAACCAAATGGCTCTAAATACAGATTATTTCTGCTACAGATAATTCTAGCTAAAATACAGATAGTTCTAGCTAAAAGGTTTTTTCTACTTGTGGTTTCTAAATAATTGTATAAGTCTAAATTGAGTCCTCTGCTACAGTTAAGGCATGTGTCCTCCAAGAATCTAATGAAAACACTTGGGAACTTCCTTAAAGAGAATTCATCCTAAGAAAAATCAGAGACTCATCTATGTGTCTCAAGGATAAAAAAAGCTCTAAATAAGATCTGAAAACTCAAAATTCTGTACATTTTGGGGTGCATTCTATGCGTACATGTCTCATATGTTTAACATTAAGAGAAAGTCTCTTTTCATAGCATACAAGTTTTTCCTAACAAATATGAGCAGATATGTCACATAAGGATAAGTATGACAGAGTTAAGGCAACATTCGATAACATTCCCAATTAAAGTCAAATGTGCATATTATACTGAAAAATGTCAGTTAATCAATCGTATGTAGTCATGTTCTTTATCACTATATGATGTTAAAAATATACAGAGTACCGGTGGAAGGAATTCACAGAAAGAAATACTTTGGTATTCAAAAATTTTATTCTCTAAAATTAAATCTCTTTTAAAATGCAGTAGGTTCCCTCAGAAAGCAGTTGGCAGTCCATTACTTAATGCATTCATGCACATGCTAGGAAAACTTATGATACCTATGCACTCATGAGAATTCAAGAGCTAATGCGTAATTTGACAATGTGGCATAGTAGGTCCCCTTGGACCTGAGATGCCAGCATGCTGTTTGTAAAAATACTGACTCATATAATCCACTATATCTAGCTAAAATGTATTTTCTACTTATGGTTTCTAAATTGACCAGTTTTGAGGCAATGTCTAAACTATTTCATAAATTTGTTTGTAATCAATTGAAACGTTCACACTATTAGGTTGCTACAATAGCCAAAAACAACAGATTAGCTGATTATCCATATGATTCTTTTAATCATATGGCAATACTTTGAAAAGTCATGTTAATGTTTCTATTTTTAGGATGGGCAAAGGCTCTGAATTATATCAGGTGATGGTATTATAAATAAAGCCACTATTAGAAATCTTTTGAGAGTAACCGGAGTGACTTTTTCTTTTGGGACCTGGCTATTCAACCCTAGAAAACTGACTTGATTGTAAATTTGCTCACCAAATATTTGTATTTGTATATTTATCACATATAATAATCTGCATATAAATATACAATTTGAACATTTACAGGATATATATAAAATACGTCTGTTGCAATACATATATACACATGCACACATTGTTATTTACAATGTATAGTCACATACCTGCACATAGCTACACTAGATACAACTCATTAATAATTTATGCATTATATTATATCTTAACAATAGAGTATAATATAGCAGCTTTCACTTTCTTAGAAAATTTATTTACTAAATATTAGAAATTATATTGTGTTTTTAAATGAAACAAAGGAAAATACTTCAGCAAACATTTCAATTGTTTGAAATTTAAAAGACGATCTTAGTAGAACAATCCCAAGTAAGTATTCTTCCATTAAAAAATTTTGACACTTCATTTGCATTTCTATTTGTAACTTATCTAATATTTATAGCATCCTGTGTTAATTTCTAATTCTCTTTATATAAAACTTGGGGAAGACGATTTACCATGAATAAAAGTGCTTCATATTCAAAGAAGTTTCATAAATAGATTACCTCTAAGTTCTTTACTAGTGAGTGTACTCTCCAATTGCTGTACCCTTTATCCATGAGAATGAAAATGTAGTAATAATAAAAATGATGCCTCATCCATATCTGTGTAGCCTGTAAAATTTGTAAATCAAGCTCAAAACTATTATGTAATTTTGATACAGAGTCTCAGAACAAAAGCAGGCTTATGTGATATATCAAGCTAAAATCATTTATCCTCTACACCAATAGGCATAGAACTGCAAATACAGCCTCAGAATTGCTCATCTCTCCCAGTTGTGGCTTCTGGCGAAAGGAAACAGCCAGACTGCTAGAGATTTAAATATTCCTCTACTTTTACCTTGAACTCTAGATCTGTCCATTATCTGCCCATAAATCCAGCAAACTCTTCAGGTTGTGCCATTAAGACAACAATCTGTGCCTTCATCACTCCATCGGAATCGAATGTGATGAGCCACAGTGATAAACATACTGTGAAAAATACATTGGTGGTGATGAGCCCAATTCTATTTTTTATAAAAAATTAAGAAAATGGCTAACTTCCATGCAGTCTGTGGAGGGTGGTATCACAACCCCAATTACTTACATTGACAACTTAATTAATCTTCTTCTTTTCTTTTTCTCTTTTCAATAACATATGGGCTTCCACTCAGCTGTGGAAGATGGTGGAACCTCACTGGGATCACATCTGTCAGGTTTACAGGGTGAATAAAAGCACTCAGCAGGTTTGTGTGCTACTGTGTGTATGAACACAGGGCAATTTTGTGCCAAGTAAAGTCTATGTCCTTGGAAAAACACTTTGGTTTTATCCCATAGATGTTAAAGAACATCGTTTATTACATAGATGAACTCCACAAAATATTCCTTATGGGAAAATTTCATAAAATTAATATAAGTATTTAAAGTGTGTTACACTGGTTAGAGTTTTTCTCCATCTCTTACACACACACACACACACACACAGAGACACATAATTTAGTCTTTTGGTTATGTTTCCCACATATTGTGTCCAAATGATCACTTGAAAAATAATTCAGATAGTAAACACTCAAACTGTGCAATCAGGGCCAAAAAATAAAATCGTGTGAAAAAGTGCTTCAACTTAAGTACAAAAATGACAGTTTTCATCAGATATAGACATATTTTAATTTCTACCTGACCCTGATCCAGAGTATTGCAAATTTTGCCCTATTCTATGAAAACAAATCATTAAACTCATACATGTGGCTTACATCAGAAGCAACTTTTCATGATATGGCAAAGATTCCAAAAATTAAATAACTAGAATTGACAAAAACGTATATGGTTTAAAGTTACAGGCTACTTTTCAATTGTTTAGAGAGTTTTTTTCAGAAGAAATTACTTTATTTAAAACTGTGGTCTTTTTATATTTTCACTTAGTTAATGAAAGTGTTATCTAATTAAATATTTAAGAGTAAGTCTTGTTTTTAAATCTTTTTGTTTCAAATAAGCAAGAGTTTATTGGACACATTCTGATTGCACTATCTTAATGGCTATGAAGTCTGCATAAGATTTATGTGTTTCCTCATACCAGGAACACATTGTTTGGTGATACTAGATACATCTAAACGGTAAAGTTAAATAATCATGTAATGCAACTTCTGTCAAACTAATTAAAATTATGCAAGAATTATGAGTTATTAATTTTTGAAACAGGGGAATTAGAAGAAATCTGGAATCTCTACCTTGAATTGTTCTAAATTTGTGAATGAGAATATTCTGATGAGGATGCCCAGCATACTTTGTAAGATGGACATTCATAGTTCATTTAAATTTCAGAAAGGAGATGATTGTTTAGACAATTCTACTGTCACTGCTCCAGTGAGCTTGAAAGCAGTCCACGTATTCTGAGAACTTCAGATGACAAGGCATGCTTTCCGCTGAATTTTACTTGTTTACCCCGTGCAGAGTAGGCAGTGTCAATAACGCAATCACCTTCCATGCTGCATTTAGTGAAAACTTAGCTCTCTGGAAATTAAACTCAGGAGTGGATAGAGGAAAAAAATACGGTCATATAACACCTGTGACATCTCAAATTTTGTCTTCATATCTAAAATAAAATTAAGAGCGTGGTGTAAGGAATAGCTATTTTTATTACCAACTCTATTGGGCATAAATAAAACAAAAATGAATCAACTTCAATTTTCTAAATTTTCTCTTGCACAGTTTACACTATGGTATGCTCTATAAAGTATATAATGTTATCACGAATGTGCCTATTATTAATCTCTGGTAAACAGGCATAATATTAGATGTGATGAATGAAAAGAGAAAAGGAGTAAGAGAAAGTCTCAAATCCTGAGGTCTTTGTTAAAGGTAGCCATTATAGGCCGGGCGCGGTGGCTCACGCCTGTAATCCCAGCACTTTGGGAGACCGAGGCGGGCGGATCACGAGGTCAGGAGATGGAGACCATCCTGGCTAACATGGTGAAACCCCGTGTCTACTCAAAAAAACACAAAAAATTAGCCGGGCTCGGTGGCGGGCGCCTGTTGTCTCAGCTACTTGGGAGGCTGAGGCAGGAGAATGGCGTGAACCCTGGAGGCGGAGCTTGCAGTGAGCGGAGATCACCCCACTGCACTCCAGCCTGGGCGACAGAGCGAGAATCCGTCTAAAAAAAAAAAAAAAAAAAAAAAAAAAAGGTGGCCATTATAGCTGTTGTCATACCTATATCAATTTGCAATTCCAATTAATACAACTAAAAGGTAATACACTTAGGCAAATACTATTTTTTAATCACTGGCTGGGCTATGACGTTCCAAATGCAATTTCCTTCAGTGACCAGAACTTGGAGGCAGGTTAATTCCCATTGCACAGAGTTAGGATTGTTATTGGCTCTGTAGTCTCCTTTCCTTGAGCCCCACCTCCATTCCTGCCTGGCCAATTAATAACAGCAGTACCACTCATTCCATAGAGGGCAGAAGAGTAAGACATTTTCCATACTGGTAGAATTAAGCCATCAAAAGGAAGACAATCTAAATAGGAAAGGCTTTACATGAAAAATAATTTAATCTTTTTATTTTTCCAAATGTAAACTGCAGTCCCTAACAGAATGGCCCAGATTTGCTCCTTTGTTCACAGTTTTCTAATAGAGTTTCTCTTTATAATTGAAGAGGGTGAAAGTAAAAGTGAATGGTAAACCATCTACTGAGTTATACACATCTTGTTATATCCTTGTTTTTTTCTGCTTTTAAACTTTGTATAAAAATAAAATACATGCTCATTATCTAGAGACTATGTATTTGCTTTTAAATTTATGAGAATGCTTTGACAAATTACTTTTCTCTTAATAGCTTAACAATTAGCAATTTTAAATGGAATTTTGCTATCCAATTTATCCTATCAAATTTTTGGAAATCAGGAGATTACATAGCTTATTTGAAAGGTAAAAAACAGCCATTGAAATAATTTCATTTGCATCATTTGCATGCTTCAATAAAAAGTTCACGTCTATAGAAAAGAGTAACTCAAAACATTCATAAAAGTTAGTGTAGTCGGAAGGCTGAGGCAGGAGAATCGCTTGAACCCAGGAGGTGGAGGTTGTGGTGAGCAGAGATTGCACCATTGCACTCCAGCCCATCCAGGGCAACAAGAGTGAAACTCTGTCTTTAAAAAAAAGAAATTGGTACAGTAATGGGTGGTAATGCAAAATAACTTAATGAATGTCCTCTATTCAAATATGCATTAGTGTTTTTATTTTTCACATTCACATAGAGTTTCCTGAGCATCTGGACATATTAAATTTTGTGGAAAATGTCTACTATATTTAAAAAGCTCTAGGATGTGTTAGAAAAGGTACAGAAGATACATAAAATATTGTCACTATATATTATATACAATATATATTTTATATTTTATATATACTGACTATATAAAATACAAAACTATATACACAGTTGTACTATTATTTTTTACATACATTGTACACCATTTGTTAATTTAGCAGTTCAAATATTTTGAAAGGTTGATTTTCCCAGGAACAGAACCTAGTTTATACAAGGATGTTCTCTTTGATTAATTTGCATTCACAAATCAGTAGAGAAAGGAAGGTTTATGAGCAAAGTGTGTTGTAAAATTGGTAAACTACACAGTTGAAGAAATATGAGACTTATGTAACTCCTTACATCAAAATGAACAATTGATTAAAAGATCAAACTAAAAATTGAGATGAAATATACATGAGAATGTATATACCTCAAGATAAGAAAAAACTTTAACAATTTATTTAACAAATATATATATAGAGAGATGCTGGGACACAGAAGTGAACAAAACTGTACAAACATCTGCCCTCATGAAGCTTAAATTCTATTGGAGGGAGAGAAAGACTCTTAATAAACCACATATATATGTAAACTATACTTTATAATAGTACATAAATACTATTGAGAGGTAGGGCAAAAAGTGTAAGAAGTGAATGATTTTAGGATTGACTACCTATGTTAAGCTTTATGGAGAAGGTGATATTTGAACAAAGAATAGAAAGAGCTGACAAATAAACCCTGCAGAAGCCTGGGAGAAGACATTCTACATGAAGGCAATAGCTAATGCAAAGGACCTAATGTGAATTCATGTCTGACACGTGGGAGGAGTAAGGGAGTTAGTGTAGCTGAAAGGGAGGAAAGGAAGGGAAAAGTAATAGAAAAATTATTTAAAGTATGGATGGAATTACTAGGAATATTGATAGATTTTATTACATATGCATTTACAACTTCTGAACATTAAAGACAAAGATAAATTAAAAGGCAAAAACAGGTGAACTATTGGTAAAAATTATAACAAAAAGTAATTCACTAGATAGTTAGATCTATGAGAGCTAGAACAAGTTCTTTGTTCATTATGGAATCCCCAAAGCATTCAACATTGCCTTTTGCATGACATATACACTTATATCAATCTTGAATATTGCTTAATAACTTAATATATGCTAGTAGACACCAGGTGTGGTGACTCGCACCTGTAATCTCAGCACTTTGGGAGGCCAAAGCGGGTGGATCACTTGAGGATAGGAGTTTGAGACCAGCCTGACCAATATGGTGAAACCCAGTCTCTACTAAAAATACAAAAATTAGTCAGGCATGATGGATGGCTCATGCCTCTAGTCCCAGCTGCTTGGGAGGCTGAGGTGGGAGGTTGGCTTGAATCTGGGAAGCACAGATTGTAGTGAGCCAAGATCACACCACTGTACTCCAGCCTAGGTGACAGAAGAAGACTCTGTCTCAAAAAATAATCAAAAAAAAAAAACAAACAAAAAAATATGCTAGTAGAAGTATAGGGTGTGGGGTACTGATATACATTGTTTTTTGTAGATATAAACATGAATTTATTTAAATAATTAGTTTGCAATATGTATCACAGGTTTCAAAACTTCGTATTATTTCATTCTTATCTCTATTACTTTATCTTGTTTATTTTCAAAGCAATAGTCATTCCTCACATTAAATTATATATTTATTTTCTTATAATATATCTAATGGGCAATGGGTTTGTTTTGTTCTTTCTTGTGTACTAAAGCATATAATAGTTCCTGGTATATGATGGCTTTCTATAAAGATTTCTTAAATAAATAAATGAATAATTGCCCTCTACAAAATAATTCGATTGAAATATGAAATGCAGTTAAAGATTTATGTACAAGTACGTTCATTTAAGTATCATTTAAAGTAACTGAAAAAAATGGAACACTTTACTTTCATAAAAATCGAGATATAGTTTAAAACGGTGGCATATCTATTTAATGGAATATCACTGGAATTAATCATCTTCACAAAGAACATTTTATATTATGGGAAAATGTTCACAATATGCTAAGTAAAAACAGTGCAATTCTGAGTCCTCTGACATTTAATTAACACTCGTTGAATCAAAAAATGTTGATTAGAAGTACCAAAATTTAGAATTTTGAAATACCTAAAAATACATCAATGCATGCATTTTCTAACATTTCTTTCTTCTTCTTTTTTTTTTTAAGTAAATTTTCCTATTCAAGGAAATTTTTAAGCGGAAGCCCAATGAGAAAAATCGTTTTAATTTTTATTTTAAGTTCCAGAGTATATATGCAGGATGTGCAGGTTTGTTACATTGGTAAACGTATGCCATGGTGGTTTACAGCACCTATCAACCCATCACCTAAGTACTAAGCCAGGTAAGCATTAGGTATTTTTGCTAATGCTCTCCTTCCCCCACCCCAGACTCCTATAGGCCCCAGTGTGTGCTGCTTCCCTTCCTGTGTCCATGTGATCTCATTGTTGAGCTCCAACTTATAAGTGACAACATGCAGTGTTTGGTTTTCTGTTCCTGCGTTAGTTTGCTTAGGATGATGGCTTCCAGTTCCATCCATGTCCCTGCAAAGGACATTATCTCATTCCTTACTATGGCTGCATAGTATTCCATTTTCTTTAGTCTATCATTTAAAATGGAGCCATGTGACTTAGAAAAAAGGGAGGGCAGTGTTAAGTTCAGTTTCTTCATTCCCTCCCATTTTGCTGACTATGGAAGGCTCAGAGAAAACCTCTTAGTACTTTTAGGGTATCTCTAAGCACTGTAAAAAATTTTTTAAAGACTTTTCTGTTTAATGGAGACCCAGAAAAAGATATCAAAGCCCAGAGTGACACGTCACTGTCTGTAGATATGTGTCTGAGACCAGAAAACAACTCCTTTGATCCTGTTTGCGTGCTCTTTTACTATCTCCTCTCCTTGTTGAGTGGGGGTTACTAAGTCACCAAAATTCATGCATTGTTACATTAACACTGGATCCGGCAGTGACTTAGCTGAAAGAAATGGGCACAATTTACATAGAGTAAGTAGGTATGCTGTGTGCATTTGAAGAGTATCATTTTAATTTCTGATGATTAGTAACCTAAATTCCATATATAATCTTAATTCCTTTGCTCTGTGGCCTAAGTGTTCACAGGTTCCAGAAATTAAGATATGTGCCTCTTCGGGCGTGGTGGCTCAAGCCTGTAATCCCAGCACTTTGGGAGGCCGAGACGGGCGGATCACGAGGTCAGGAGATCGAGAGCATCCTGGCTAACACGGTGAAACCCCGTCTCTACTAAAAAATACAAAAAACTAGCCGGGCGAGGTGGCGGGCGCCTGTAGTTCCAGCTACTTGGGAGGCTGAGGCAGGAGAATGGCGTAAACCCGGGAGGCGGAGCTTGCAGTGAGCTGAGATCTGGCCACTGCACTCCAGTCCAGGCGATAGAGCGAGACTCTGTCTCAAAAAACAAACAAACAAACAAACAAAAAACCACAAACAAACAAACAAACAAAAAAAAAGATATGTGCCTCTTTGGTGTATCATTATCCTTCCTATGAAAAAGAGCAAGAAAGTTTGTTCAGAATGCAAGAGATGTTTAGATTTCTAACTTCCTCTGGTGAAGGAATAAAGAAAAGTTGTTAAAATGTGAATTTTATGAAAGAGAAAATAATACAATAGAAGCCCACTCAACTATATCTATTTAAGTGACTCAAAATTAACAGTCCATCTCTAAGTCTTTTGGAAAATACACTGTCTATTTTCTACAGCACTCTGACCCTCTGGCTACACCCAGATAGTCCTGTTCCTACCTGCCACATTGTAAACAGGTCAGAAGTCATTTGGGTGTTTCCCTTTTTAATCCAACTTTTAAAAAAATTAAATAACCACAATTTAAAAAAAATAATTAGCCAGCCCCTATCCAATTATACTTGAAACATTATATTTTCAGCAATTACCTTCATTTATGCTTTAGCAAAAGTTTGTGTGTCAGGAAAAAAGAACACGAGCCATGTGGATTTTGATGACCTTGATGATGGATCTGAATCTGGAAAGTTAGAAATTTGGGGGATGGAACTAGAAGATGGTAGTCAGAAACGGGAGCCTTATAAGACCAGAGGCTGTAATGGGGGGACCCTAAGGACAACATAAAGAGACTGTTCCTGGATGAGGGATTGTGTCCATTAGTACATTTTGCGTATTTTAAATTTTACCTGGACTTGCTATCTAAGTTCTGCGATGCATCACCATTTTATTTTTCACTGAGCACTTGTCTAGAGTCAAACTGCCCTAGTTTTAAAATAGTCTACTGAGTTGTACATTAGATAGCCCCAAATTGATAGATTTCCCTAGGGCATTTGAATGAAGTTTTTGAAAATGTTATCATGTTCATTTGAGTTTTTACCATTTCTTGGTGTGTCTTAATTAGCTCTGTTTCCAGGGACTCTGAGTAACTTTTTCTATAATAAACTAATAAATTGGGTGGGTCAAGGTTAATGTAATTTTAAACTGTCAATCAAACTCCACAATTTCTTAATTCATTAATATATGTTGAACTGTTTCACTTATCTTTCAACCAGATTTAATTAAAACTACAGAAACTGGCTGGGTGCGATGGCTCATGCCTGTAATCCCAACACTTTGGGAGGCCGGCCGAGGCAGGTGGATCACGAGGTCAGGAGATCGAGACCATCCTGGTTAACACAGTGAAACCCCGTCTCTATTAAAAATACAAAAAAATTAGCTGAGAGCGGTGGCGGGCGCCTGTAGTTCCAGCTACTGGGGAGGCTGAGGCAGGAGAATGGCGTGAACCTGGGAGGCGGAGCTGGCAGTGAACCGAGATCGCGACACTGCACTCCAGCCTGGGCTGCAGAGTGAGACTGCATCTCAAAAAAAAAAAAAAAAAAAAAAAACCACAAAAAACTACAAAAGCTTATTTTATCTAAGCTTGATGGTGTTTGTTGGTGACATTGTTATTTAGAGAAATTAGGACTTTGAGCTGCAGTCAATACAATGATACTCTTGTAACTGGGATAAATCAAAAGGAGAAACATCTATAAAGCATTTTTATTACAAATGAATAATGGAAATGTCGCTTTTTCTGTGTTACAAATAGTATTTATAGATCCAATTACTAATGAGCTGATCATAGAAAGGTTGTATCCAGAAAAGGTAGTGTGCTTTTTTGCTCAATTATGTATATATATATATATATATTTTTTGCTATAATGGAAACTCTTGATGGATAGATTATTCACTAACAACTTAAGTGTTTTAGAAATTAAAGAAAACACTTCAAATGAATGAGCATCAAGATAGTGACTATTCTTCAACTGTAGGAATCCAATTTAGTGAAAATGTTGAAAGCCCAGTGCTTCACATTAAAACTCATTTAATATTTGCAGCAACACTGGTGACAGCCCTGATTCCCACCTGCTTAGAACAACTGAAATGGAGGAGAGAAGTTACTTCCCAGGGTTCATGAAGTATGGTATAATTGAGATTCAGACGCAACTCTTTAAATTCAGTGCTTGTTCTGCTCTATTACAATTGTTCTGGAACAAAGTGCCATGTGACAACCTCATAGGATGTCTCTTTTAGAGTGACTGAAGTATGCTTAGCAGAATTCCTATTTTCCAATTATGCTGTATCAGACAATTGCCTGATGAAATATTAACAATTTATTGGGAATAAAAATAGTATTGTTGGAGAAACTATCTGGGGGAAAATTATAAGAAAGAGGAAGAAGTATTTGTTTATAGGGAAGATGGAATAGATGCCTTTTTAATGAAAAAACAAAAAAGGAACAAAAGGAAAAATACTGCCTTTATGAAACAGCAGAATAAGAAAAGAAATAAACTTTTATATTATATCAACAAATGCCAAGCATTTCATGTATTTTATATACTCATTACACTACAAGGTTGTTTTGATAATCTGCCTATTACATATGAAAACAACATAAAATTGATGGCTTAAAATGCTAGCCCAAATCCAGTAGACATGAACCTATAAGATTGAGATAAACAAAGGGATCATACGGTGTCAACTGCTCAACATTTAACATCCTGTCAAACGATATTCCAGAAAAGGTTATTAAAGAAAAATAAATTTCTTTTCTCAAAATAATAATGATAATGCTGTCACTGTAATGGGAGTATTAAGTAAATATGTTTACAATCTTATAAAATTATAAATAAAAACCTGCATCTAAGGCTCACAGTGTTAATAATAATAATGATATAGCTATTGGAAAACTTTGGTGATGGAAATAATTCATACATCAATTTACTGTTAATAGAACTTTACAAAAATTCAAGAAAAATGTACAGCTAAACAGCTAAAAACTTGTTAAAATTAACTTTAAAAAGTAAAGAAGACTGAGACATTAGTGAGTGATCATTAGAAGATATGACTCAAATAATAAAAATAATAAAATAATGCTGCAGACTTCAGAGATACTCAAAATAGTGCCTTCAAAGATTTAAAACCCTATTGTATGAAGGAATTTTTAAGTCTCTGGGTCAAATTTATAAGAAGGTATTTTTTTCAATAGAAGGCAAGAATTCCCAGACGTAAATCTGGGAATTTACGAAGTGGGCAAACTAATGAGATAAACTAACTAACCATAGCTGGAGGTTTTAATGATGGGACTAGATAGCCATTTGTTTGGGATGTTGTACACAGAATTTATGCAGTAAAGAAATAATTGAGTGGATATCTCAAGTCTCGTCCAATAATAATTACTTATAATTTTATTTATCCACAAGGAATATCAGTATGGAAATACCTATTTATTTAAAAGTTATATGATAAAAATTAATGCTTCAGTTGCCAAATATTAGTTTTACTTTTACCCATTTGCATAGGCCATGATGGAAGAAGCTACAAAGTTTCTGTTATATAACTAACCAACATATGAGAAGAGTAACAGTTGATTCTTTGAGTAACCATGTTTTTTAAAGAATATAAAATGAACAACCTTTACTGGCCACACTAGATTTGATTCAGAGATTGTTATTTGGTGAAGAAACAATCACTGATACAGTGGACATGAAATCCCTCCAACTTGCTGGGGCTTACGTATGTCCTATACACTGACTTTATGTTTTACAATTCCATGTATTATTATAGGAATATCTGTGTAGTGGAAAATATTCTGTGCCCCTTCTTAGAAAGATTGAGAAATGTGACTGACTGAAACATTATGTATCTCTGTCAGTGTTAATCTAAATCTTCCTTGGAGTATAGAAGATCTTTAGAACTTTTAAAGAAGCCATTTTTATATAACTGAGCAGTAAGGAATCAGCATCAATGTTTTAGAAGGGTGTCAGCAGAGTGGAAAGAACATTGGCTTTGAAATTAGCAAACTCACACTCAAACTCTGTACACTACTGTCAAGTTGTGTATGCCAGGGCAACATCAAATGTAACATATGTAAAAAATGAAAAGGGAGGTATAATATATAAGAATACCTACCACAAGGTGTTATGGTGAAAATAACATGAGCTATTCACTTGTCAAAAGTGCTTTGAAGAGGCATCATTCTTATAGCCCCATTATTATGAACAAATATTTGTTTCTCATTAAGACAGGGATTGATGGAATCTTTCCCATAAAGAATGTATGTATCTAAAAATAGAGCTAGTATTAAGTATTTTATGTACCACCATAAATAATAACTTTGTGGCTTGGCTTTGAAGAGGTATTGCAATAAAATAGTCAGAAAGATGCTAGATGGTCACTCATTCAGAAACACTCTGTTATATAAAAACAACCATGGTGGGTGGAGCAACATAGCCGAAGAGGAACAGCTCCAGTCTCTAATTCCCAGCCTGAGCGACACGGAAGACAGGGGATTTCTGCATTTTCAACTGAGGTACTGGGTTCATCTCACTAGTGAGTGCTGGACAATCAGTGCTGGTCAGCTGCTACAGCCCGACCAGCAGAGCTGAAGCAGGGAGAGGCATCGCCTCACCTGGGAAGCTCAAGGGGGAAGGGAATCCCTTTTCCTAGCCAGGGGAACTGAGACACACAACACCTGGAAAATCGGGTAACTCCCACCCCAATACTGTGCTTTACCAAGGATCTTAGCAAACAGGCACACCAGGAGATTATATCCCACACCTGGCCGGGAGGGTCCCATGCCCACGGAGCCTCCCTCATTGCTAGCACAGCAGTCTGCAATCTACCCCCAAGGCAGCAGCGAGGCTGGGGGAGAGGTGCCCGCCATTGCTGAGGCTTAAGTAGGTAAACAAAGCGGCTGGGAAGCTCGAACTGGGTGGAGCTCACAGCAGCTCAAGGAGTCCTGCCTGTCTCTGTAGACTCCACCTCTGGGGACACGGCATAGCTAAACAACAACAACAACAACAACAACAAAAGCAGCTGAAACCTCTGCAGACGCATACGACTCTGTCTGTCAGCTTTGAAGAGAGCAGTGGATCTCCCAACACGGAGGTTGAGCTTGCTCAAGTGGGACCACGACCCCTGAGTAGCCTAACTGGGAGACAGCCCCCACTAGGGGCAGACCGACACCCCACACCTCACACGGTGGAGTACACCCCTGAGAGGAAGCTTCCAAAGCAAGAATCAGACAGGTACACTCACTGTTCAGAAATATTCTATCTTCTGCAGGCTCTGCTGCTGATACTCAGGCAAACAGGGTCTGGAGTGGACCTCAAGCAATCTCCAACAGACCTACAGCTGAGGGTCCTGACTGTTAGAAGGAAAACTAACAAACAGGAAGGACACCCACACCAAAACCCCAGCAGTACGTCACCATCATCAAAGACCAGAGGCAGATAAAACCACAAAGATGGGGAAAAAGCAGGGCAGAAAAGCTGGAAATTCAAAAAATAAGAGTGCATCTCCCCCTGCAAAGGAACGCAGTTCATTGCCAACAACGGATCAAAGCTGGACGGAGAATTACTTTGATGACATGAGAGAAGAAGGCTTCAGTCCATCAAACTTCTCAGAGCTAAAGAAGGAATTACGTACCCAGTGCAAAGAAACTAAAAATCTTGAAAAAAGAGTGGAAGAATTGATAACTAGAATAATTAATGCAGAGAAGGCCATAAACGAACTGACAGAGATGAAAACCATGACAGGAGAAATACGTGACAAATGCACAAGCTTCAGTAACCGACTCGATCAACTGGAAGAAAGAGTATCAGCGATTGAGGATCAAATGAATGAAATGAAGTGAGAAGAGAAATCTAAAGAAAAAAGAAGAAAAAGAAATGAACAAAGCCTGCAAGAAGTATGAGATCATGTAAAAAGACCAAATCTACGTCTGATTGGGGTGCCTGAAAGTGAGGGGGAAAATGAAACCAAGTTGGAAAACACTCTTCAGGATATCATCCAGGAGAACTTCCCCAACCTAGTAGGGCAGGCCAACATTCCAATTCAGGAAATACAGAGAACACCACAAAGATACTCCTCGAGAAGAGCAACTCCAAGACACATAATTGCCAGATTCACCAAAGTTGAAATGAAGGAAAAAATCTTAAGGGCAGCCAGAGAGAAAGGTCAGGTTACCCACAAAGGGAAGCCCATCAGACTAACAGCAGATCTCTCGGCAGAAACTCTCCAAGCCAGAAGAGAGTGGGGGCCAATATTCAACATTCTTAAAGAAAAGAATTTTAAACTCAGAATTTTATATCCAGCCAAATTAAGTTTCATAAGTGAAGGAGAAATAAAATCCTTTACAGATAAGCAAATGCTTAGAGATTTTGTCACCACCAGGTCTGCCTTACAAGAGACCCTGAAGGAAGCACTAAACATGGAAAGGAACAACTGGTACCAGCCATTGCAAAAACATGCCAAAATGTAAAGACCATTGAGGCTAGGAAGAAACTGCATCAACTAACGAGCAAAATAACCAGTTAATATCATAATGGCAGGATCAAGTCCACACATAACAATATTAACCTTAAATGTAAATGGACTAAATGCTCCAATTAAAAGACACAGACTGGCAAACTGGATAAAGAGTCAAGACCCATCAATCTGCTGTATTCAGGAGACCCATCTCACATGCAGAGACATACATAGGCTCAAAATAAAGGGATGGAGGAAGATCTACCATGCAAATGGAGAACAAAAAAAAGCAGGGGTTGCAATACTAGTCTCTGATGAAACAGACTGTAAACCATCAAATATCAAAAGAGATAAAGAAGGCCATTATATAATGGTAAAGGGATCAATTCAACAGGAAGAGCTAACTATCCTAAATATATATGCACCCAATACAGGAGCACCCAGATTCATAAAGCAAGTCCTTAGAGACTTACAAAGAGACTTAGACTCCCATACAATAATAATGGGAGACTTCAACACCCCACTGTCAACATTAGACAGATCAACGAGACAGAAAGTTTTTTTTTTTTTTTTTTTTTTTTTTTTTTTTGAGACGGAGTCTCGCTCTGTCGCCCAGGCTGGAGTGCAGTGGCGCGATCACGGCTCACTGCAAGCTCCGCCTCCTGGGTTCCCGCCATTCTCCTGCCTCAGCCTCCCGAGTAGCTGGGACTACAGGCGCCCACCACCTCGCCCGGATAGTTTTTTGTATTTTTAGTAGAGACGGGGTTTCACCGTGGTCTCGATCTCCTGACCTTGTGATCCGCCCGCCTCGGCCTCCCAAAGTGCTGGGATTACAGGCGTGAGCCACCGCGCCCGGCAGAGACAGAAAGTTAACAAAGATATCCAGGAATTGAACTCATCTCTGCAGCAAGCAGACCTAATAGACATCTCCAGAATTCTCCACCTCTAATCAACAGACTATACATTCTATCAGCCCCACATCACACTTATTCCAAAATTGACCACATAATTGGAAGTAAAGCACTCCTCAGCAAATGTACAAGAACAGAAATTATAACAAACTGTCTCTCAGATCACAGTGCAATCAAACTAGAACTCAGGACTGAGAAACTCAATCAAAATCGCTCAACTACATGGAAACTGAATAACTTGCTCCTGAATGACTACTGGGTACATAACGAAATGAAGGCAGAAATAAAGCTGTTCTTTGAAACCAATGAGAACAAAGATACAACATACCAGAATCTCTGGGACACTTTTAAAGCAGTGTGTAGAGGGAAATTTATAGCACTAAATGCCCACAAGAGAAAGCAGGAAAGATCTAAAATTGACACTCTAACATCGCAATTAAAAGAACTAGAGAAACAAGAGCAAACACATTCAAAAGCTAGCAGAAGGCAAGAAATAACTAAGATCAGAGCAGAACTGAAGGAGATAGAGACACAAAAAACCTTCCAAAAAATCAATGAATCCAGGAGTTGGTTTTTTGAAAAGATCAACAAAATTGATAGACCACTAGCAAGAATAATAAAGAAGAAAAGAGAGAAGAATCCAATAGACACAATAAAAAATGATAAAGGGGATATCACCACCGACCCCACAGAAATACAAACTACCATCAGAGAATACTATAAACACCTCTACGCAAATAAACTAGAAAATCTAGAAGAATTGGATAATTTCCTGGACACTTACACTCTCCCAAGACTAAACCAGGAAGAAGCTGAATCCCTGAATAGACCAATAGCAGGCTCTGAAATTGAGGCAATAATTAATAGCCTACCAACCAAAAAAAGTCCAGGACCAGATGGATTCACAGCTGAATTCTACCAGAGGTACAAGGAGGAGCTGGTACCATTCCTTCTGAAACTATTCCAATCAATAGAAAAAGAGGGAATCCTCCCTAACTCATTTTATGAGGCCAACACCATCCTGATACCAAAGCCTGGCAGAGACACAACAAAAAAAGAGAATTTTAGACCAATATCCCTGATGAACATCGATGGAAAAATCCTCAATAAAATACTGGCAAACCGGATCCAGCAACACATCAAAAAGCTTACCCACCATGATCAAGTGGGCTTCATCCCTGGGATGCAAGGCTTGTTCAACATACGCAAATCAATAAACGTAATCCAGCATATAAACAGAACCAAAGACAAAAACCACATGATTATCTCAATAGATGCAGAAAAGGCCTTTGACAAAATTCAACAGCCCTTCATGCTAAAAACGTTCAATGAATTTGGTATTGATGGAATGTATCTCAAAATAATAAGAGCTATTTATGACAAACCCACAGCCAATATCATACTGAATGGGCAAAAACTGGAAAAATTCCCTTTGAAAACTGGCACAAGACAGGGATGCCCTATCTCACCACTCCTATTCAACATAGTGTTGGAAGTTCCGGCTAGGGCAATCAGGCAAGAGAAAGAAATCAAGGGTATTCAGTTAGGAAAAGAAGAAGTCAAATTGTCCCTGTTTGCAGATGACATGATTGTATATTTAGAAAACCCCATTGTGTCAGCCCAAAATCTCCTTAAGCTGATAAGCAACTTCAGCAAAGTCTCAGGATACAAAATCAATGTGCAAAAATCACAAGCATTCTTATACAACAGACAAACAGAGAGCCAAATCATGAATGAACTTCCATTCACAATTGCTTCAAAGAGAATAAAATACCTAGGAATCCAACTTACAAGGGATGTAAAGCACCTCTTCAAGGAGAACTACAAACCACTGCTCAGTGAAATAAAAGAGGACACAAATGGAAGAACATACCATGCTCATGGATAGGAAGAATCAATATCGTGAAAATGGCCATACTGCCCAAGGTAATTTATAGATTCAATGCCATCCCCATCAAGCTACCAATGAGTTTCTTCACGAATTGGAGAAAACCGCTTTAAAGTTCGTATGGAACCAAAAAAGAGCCCGCATTGCCAAGACAATCCTAAGTCAAAAGAACAAAGCTGGAGGCATCATGCTACTGGACTTCAAACTATACTACAAGGCTACAGTAACCAAAACAGCATGGTACTGGTACCAAAACAGAGATATAGACCAATGGAACAGAACAGAGTCCTCAGAAATAATACCACATATCTACAGCCATCTGATCTTTGACAAACCTGAGAAAAACAAGAAATGGGGAAAGGATTCCCTATTTAATAAATGGTGCTGGGAAAATTGGCTAGCCATAAGTAGAAAGCTGAAACTGGATCCTTTCCTTACTCCTTATACAAGAATTAATTCAAGACGGATTAGAGACTTAAATGTTAGACCTAATACCATAAAAAACCTAGAAGAAAACCTAGGTAATACCATTCAGGACATAGGCATGGGCAAGGACTTCATGCCTAAAACACCAAAAGCAATGGCAACAAAAGCCAAAATTGACAAATGGGATCTAATTAAACTAAAGAGCTTCTGCACAACAAAAGAAACTACCATCAGAGTGAACAGGCAACCTACAGAATGGGAGAAAATTTTTGCAATCTACTCATCTGACAAAGGGCTAATATCCAGAACCCACAAAGAACTCAAACAAATTTACAAGAAAAAAACAAACAACCCCATCAAAAAGTGGGCAAAGGATATGAACAGACATTTCTCAAAAGAAGACATTCATACAGCCAACAGACACATGAAAAAATGCTCATCATCACTGGCCATCAGAGAAATGCAAATCAAAACCACAATGAGATACCATCTCACACCAGTTAGAATGGTAATCATTAAAAAGTCAGGAAACAACAGGTGCTAGAGAGGATGTGGAGAAATAGGAACACTTTTACACTGTTGGTGGGATTGTAAACTAGTTCAACCATTATGGAAAACAGTATGGCGATTCCTCAAGGATCTAGAACGAGATGTACCATTTGACCCAGTCATCCCATTACTGGGTATATACCCAAAGGATTATAAATCATGCTGCTATAAAGACACATGCACATGTATGTTTATTGCAGCACTATTCACAATAGCAAAGACTTGGAATCAACCCAAATGTCCATCAGTGACAGACTGGATTAAGAAAATGTGGCACATATACACCATGGAATACTATGCAGCCATAAAAAAGGATGAGTTTGTGTCCTTTGTAGGGACATGGATGCAGCTGGAAACCATCATTCTCAGCAAACTATCGCAAGAACAGAAAACCAAACACCGCATGTTCTCACTCATAGGTGGGAACTGAACAATGAGATCACTTGGACTCAGGAAGGGGAACATCATATACCGGGGCCTATCATGGGGAGGGGGGACGGGGGAGGGATTGCATTGGGAGTTATACCTGATGTAAATGATGAATTGATGGGTGCTGACGAGTTGATGGGTGCAGCACAGCAACATGGCACAAGTATATATATGTAACGAACCTGCACATTATGCACATGTACCCTAGAACTTAAATAATAATAATAATAATAATAATAATAAAACCATGGTGTGAAATGTTAATTGATCTCATATCATTTTCTCTTCCAGTTTATCTTATTTTTCTTTCAAATAGAAATATATCTTGATTATGTCACTAGCGCCTATCTGTCTTTTCTGACCATTCTTGTGCATTTTGAGTCTGTACTAAATAGCAGTAGAAAGGATGCTGATGTGCTTAATGGTACCGAGAAATACACTCATTTATATAAAATATCTTTACTCAGAAGAAAATGTGGATTGCTGAACAATAATGCAGTGAAATCATCTAAAGTGGCCAACTTTGCTGAACACAAGGAAATCCATTTTGATTCATAAATTTGCACATTTTACTTAGGTAATAATAGGAAACAAATATCTTTAAAATATGTTTTTTAGTTTAACAATTAATCATTTAGGAAGAATTGCTTTTCTTGAAAGCATGGAATAAGGGTCAAGCAGGTACTGATTTGAAAAGGAAACCTTCAGTAAGAATTATTACATATAGATGTGCTGTGAAGCCAGTAGAGTAAAAAGATGCTAACCTCATCACAGCATTTATTAATGCAATCATTGTTATTAGGACTTTCACAATTATTTGTTTTCAGTTCACTAAGGATTCTTAAAAATAAAAGTGAAAATGTTTCCTGGACAACCAAGAACAGTTACTGTGACAGAACCTAATGTTTCCCCAAAATAATTACATCAATCTGGTACAAATCTCCTCGTTTTTGTATTTCTATCAAGAGTTTCAAAAATTTTCAATCCAGTACATCAGAGTTACAGCTTTTTCTGTAAGGTTCAAGATAATGGCACTGGGATGTGAATTACTGTGTCCTTGAATGGGTCATTGTGGGATCTGACATGCTCATTCAAAGAGGAGAAATCAAATATGGGAGAGAAAGAGCCAGAGAAAGAAGAGGTAATGAGAGAGAACGAAAGAGAGGGAAGGATGGAGAGGAAGAGAAAGGGAGAGACAGGTAGATGTCAGTAGGAATGGAATAGGCCAATCACTTTTTTCTGATGACATGTAATATACACACTCAAGGAAGAACAGAAAGAATAATTAAAACATATTGATTTGTGTGTGTGCCTGTGTGTGTATATTTGTGTGTATGTGTGTGTGTAGCTTGAAATTCTCCACAACCCTACTAATACACACTAGAAAGAGTGAGTTGTGGTATGTGCTTTTTAAATTAGGTGCATGAATATAAGAAAATAACATACTATATACGAATTTTATAACCTGTTTTCTTTACCAAGACTCATTTCATGTTAATAAATGTAAAAATGATATAATATTCCATCTTAGGGTATGTCTCACTTCAGTACTATTTTCAGTTCGATTTCTTACAAATATTTAGCTGTTAGAAATAGTGCATGGATAAGTCTCTTGTTATAAAATTTGATCTGCTTTAATTACTTTCTTAGAATAAATTCTTAGAAGCAAAATCACAAGCAATTGGTAATGCAGAATTCCAAGATTATGAAAACAATCAGATACAACATCATTTATGAAACTCATGCTAATTTATATGTAACCAAAAAAAAAAAATTGATATCATAGGGCCTGATATGGTTTGGATCTGTGTCCTCACTCAAATCTCATGAAGAACTGTAATCCCCATTGTTGGAGGTGGGGACTGGTGGGAGGTTATTGGATGATGAGGGTGGTTTCCTATGGTTTAACACCATCTCCCCTTAGTGTTGTCCTCAGGATAGTGAGTTATTGTGAGATCTGGTGATTTAAAAATGTGTGGCTCCTCCCCCACTCTCATCCTCCTGCCCTGGCCATGTGAGGTGCCTAGCTCACCCTTTGTCTTCCACCATATTTGGAAGCTTCCTGAGGCCTCTTCAGAAGCAGAAGTCACTATGCTTCCTGTACAACCTGCAGAACTAAGAGCCAATTAACCTCTTTCATTCATAAATTACCCAGTCTCAAGGATTTCTTTATAGCAGGGTGAGAATGGACTGATATAGGGCCCCATTTTCCTACCTTAGACAACACTGGTTATCAACCTATGATTTAATCTTTGCAAATTAAAAATCTTATAATTTACTCTGTTAGCATTATTGCTCTTCATATTCGATATGTCTTTACATCTATGTCTTTCCTGTTTTGCTTGTCCATAATCTTGACCCATTTGTTTGAAATATTGTTATATTTATTGATTTGTAAGAGATATAGATATTATATATTAGCAACAGGAAAATTTAGCAATATATTTTTCCTACGTCTTACATGTTTCATGTTCAACTTATTACTGGGTATGTTTTTTTTTTTTTTCCTAAAGTGAGTGATATAGTTTTCTTATGATTGTGTTTCTCTGATTATTGCTGATATAGGATGATTGATATCTGTTCGTTTATCTTCACAAGGATATTTTTAATATCTGCAAATAAGGGTATACTTTGTCACCTGCTTCCAAATATTTAGAGATCCTATTTCAATTTTTTTTTTTTTTTTTTTTTTTTTTTTTGAGACAGCTTCCTGCTCCATTGCCCAGGCTGGAGTGCAATTTGCAATCTTGGCTCACTGCAACCTCTGCCTCCAGGGATAAAGTGATTCTCGTATCGAAGCCCACCGAGTAGCTGGGACTACAGGCGCACACAACCACACCAGCTAATGTTTGCATTTTCATTAGTGACAGGGTGTTGCCATGTTGGTCTGGCTGGTCTCCCAAATTCCTGGCCTCAAGTGATCCATCCGTCTTGGCCTCCCAAAGTGCTGAGATTACAGGCGTGAACCACCATGCCCAGCTGCTATTTCAATTATTCTTTATATTTATTAGAAGTATTAGAAAATGTATAAAATAATCATAGTGATAGGAAACTTCCTTTTTTTAGAGCATATTCTAGACTTTTGCACTAACTTTGAATATTGTTTAGAAACACATATCTCTTTAATATTTAAAAAGTAGAATGTACAATTAAACTTCAAGGTATAAAATTTAAAAGTATAATTATATAAAATAATATTTTACAGAGCAAAGTTTGAAAGTATTATTTATATAACTATCATTTACTGGGATTATTCTTATATAACTTTAAATTTTTAAGCTGATCTTTGTAGTCTATTCATGTTTCCTGGCTTTTTGTTGTTCTTGTTAAATTTAATTGATATTCCCCTAAAGCTCCATCCATCATATCAATAACTTTACATTATTAATGAAGAACCATACATGAATAGTTAATTACTTTAATATATTTTATAACTATGGCTATGTCACTTTTAAATTTATTTTATTTGCAAGAAGCTTGACTTATTTCTGTTTCTTTAATATTCCACTTTTTTGCTGATTTGCGTTGTCAATAAATAATATAAACTGCATTCCCTCCACTCTTTCTTTATATTTGGGGTTCATTTTCACTTCCTGATCTGGATTATATTTTTTGTAAAGTATCAAAGATGATGTGAATGAGTGCATATTTTGTGTATGTAATAAAATAAAATTATATGTTTATTAAATCAGGATCATAAATATATTATTAAAGATATTATCATATTGTGTCAACTTAAAAAGCAGAGCAGTGTGTTAGTAAAAGGTAGAGACTTGCACGTGTGATGCATTTTTCCTCTTATCTGACTCAAAAAACTTCTATTTGTTTTTAAAATGATCTTAAATGGAATATTTAAATTGGTGCTTCCTTTTGTATAATTCTATTTCTCAAATTTATTTAACCTAAACTTCTGTTTGATCACAAGTCTTAGATTAATTTTCAAGTTTACCTAATTTTGTTTCTCACCATCATATTTACTTCTCTATTATAGTCTGGCTACAGTTAAATTATTAATAAAGAGCAAAGATTATAGATGACAGAATAACTTGAGTTTATTAAGAGCAGAAAGAAAATGTCAGTTATCTTACGCATTTGAAATGAAAATTAAACGGTATTCCTTTTCTTTGTTGTTGAAATCCACTGAGGTACACAGAAAGAAATATGAACTGATGTCGGATCAGGAAAAGAGTGCCATTCAAACATCAGAAAATTTTAGAAATCTTTGAAAATGTTTAAAATGAGATAAAAAGATAGGAAGAAACAATCAATAGGTTACTTGCCATATGCAAAAAAGTATTTGCTTCGGTAATAAGAGTGAACCCTGGGAGCAAGCTGGATAAAATCCTCTTGACTGGAGTGAGAGTAGTGAGAAGGATGAACAGGTGGGTTAATGGGTTGGAGTCTGTGTGAGAGTATGTATCACAAGAATCATTCTGGAAAGTTCATCAGGTAAGTGCAAATAATATCAAAACGGGATTCAGTCCTACCAATCACAATAGATGCATTCCTTGAGGGTTGTTCTGAGTAAAGCTGTGGCAGTTTGGGGACACTGCCTCTGACACATATGCAAGATTTACTTTTAGTAATAGGCAAAGATTGTTTTCTACATCCATCTCAGGTTACAGTGACATCCTTTGCCACCAAAACTAAGGTTTCTGACATATTACTAGAGTTAATGGTTAAACTGAATGTTCTTGGATCTACCCGATGTCTTGGTTCTACCTTTGTCACTGAAGTAAATATGAATGTTTTATTTTTTTATTATTCTTTTACCAAGACACAAAAGAGTCACCCAGTTACCTTATGTCATATCTGATGGAAACTATCTTAACCGTCTCAACTTTTCTAGGACATACTAGATAAGAAAAGTATTCTCTTTGAGAAAATAAGTAAAAAAAAAAAAAAAAAAAAAAAAAATTAAAATACGAAACAAATTTCAAATAAAGCAATATTTTGAGAATTTATTTATGTTTAAAATAGTTATAAGTAAAGAAAATTATAAAATACCTTTTTAATATCCTTATCAAGATTCAATAGCATGCTACTATAAAAGTAGAACAATTATTAAATAATGAGTAATAAACTTTTTGAGGAAATATTTATTGGTGAACAAAAAGGTAATCTTCGCCTTTTAAAAGGCAATGTACTAGTGAGCCATAGATTAGTTATTGGAAATCTCTATCAGTGCATTTGAAGATAAACAGAGAAATTTTCTCAATAATCAGAGATTAAGAATAAAAATCGAAGTGATGAGACAGAATAAAAAATGACACAAAGAACAGATTCAGGAGATAAAATATACACAGAATATAAATTCCAGAAGAGATAAAAGAAAAAAAACTAAGAGACAGATTATAATACTTTAACCAAAGTAGTGGTATAATAACATGAACACAGTTTTAAAAAATATGTATGGTCAGGAAAAATCGTAAAATTACCAGCATCTGATCATGTCCATGCTTTTTAAGTTATATAATTTTTTAAAGTTGGAATCCCCAAAATATTTGAAAGGCACTGGTGTCAACAGAAAATAAATCAAATAAGCAGTTTGCAATTAAAAATATTCATTATTTCCTTTTTTGTGTGTGACCCCAGTTAGAAAAGAAGAATGGAGGGGAAAAAAAATTCACAAATGCAAGCCTTAGACAAACCAATGGAAGTTAAAAGTGACTGTGTCCTTACTAATTTCAAAGCCATGGTATTTTGAGGTAAAAATATTGTGACCTAAAATTTTAGATCCACAAAACTCAGATGTATAAAAATATAATTATATATTTAGAACTATCTTTAATATCTTACTTGGAACCCCAGCTTGCTTCTTAGCAGGCAAATTCATCTAGTTATTTCCAGCTAATTTAAGTCCAGCTAATTCCAGCTAAGATATTTATAAAACCATCACATTGCAAATAACAGCTTCATATTTGAGTTCTTTTTCTCTCTTCCTTGAGTCTAACCCTACAGTAAGAAATTTATAGCATCTGAGGAATTGTGTCCGTATTATTTTCGAGGTGGATGTGCCATTTGCAGGTGCTGTTTATTAATATATCCTTTTTGGTGTAGACCAGGAGTTGGCACTTTTTTCTGTAAAGGGCCAGGAGATAGTGTTTTAGACATTGTGAGCTGTACAGTCTTTGTTGCAGCAACCCAACTCTACCATTCTAGAATGAAAGTGGCCATAAATGATATGCAAATGAATAAACATGGCTACATTGTTTTAAATTTTGGTTTACAAAACCAAGAGGCAGACTTGATTTGGCCTGTGGGCTGTAGTTGCATGATCTCTGATACACAAAGTTCACAGAACTCTCCCTAAAATCCTTTAATTTTTGTTTAAATACTGGGTTTCCTAGCACTGTCATTCTCAAAAACAGTCCCATGTGCTCACAAACAAAAGTACATGTATTGCGCATCTCCATTGGAGGAGTTAACTCCCTCTATTAAAATCTATGTTTCGCTCAGAATCACACCAAACTGTTGAGTCTTCTTTCAGGCCATGTACCTACGTAGAAAACTCAGGGAGGTGTTTGGGGTTCCTTATTGTGAGTATATCACCATTTTCCCATCTCTGCAAGGTCACCGAATAGTGTAAATCAAGATGATAAAATTAAGCTCCAAATTCACTCTTCCCATACTACCGCACACATGAAGGAGATAGCAAGCGCTAGTTAAAATAATGGAAGTACAGTAAAAAGTAGAGGAAAAAGAAGAAATGAGAAGCAGTATGTCCCACAAAGGACATATCATTTTCCCTATACTATAAAGGACAGTCATTCCCCTAACTCTCCTCCCTACTCTTGTGTCCCTGACCCAAGTAGGATTCTTGTGATACATACTCTCCCACAGACCTCAACCCATTAGCCCACCTGTTCATCCTTCTCACTACTCTCACTCCAGTTGTGTCCTCTGTGGGACAGGGTAGAAGTAAGTTATACCTCACTTCTAATTTCTTGGTTTTCCCCTACTTTTTACTCTGTCTCCATTATGTTAACTAGTGTTTCCTATCACCCCCTTTTTTATTTTTATTTATTTATTATTATTATTATTTTTATTTTTTTGAGACAGAGTCTCACTCTGTTGCCCAGTATGGAGTGCAGTTGCCTGAACTCAGCTCACTGCAACCTCTGCCTCCTAGGTTCAGGTGATTCTCCTGCCTCAGCCTCCTTAGCTGGGATTACAGATGCCCACTATTATGCCCAGCTGATTTTTTGTATTTTTAATAGAGATGCAGTTTCACCATGTTGGCCAGGCTGGTCTCGAACTCCTGACGTCGTTATTAGCCCACCTCGGCCTCCCAAAGCGCTGGGATTACAGGCATGAGCCACTGCGCCTGGCCTCCCACTCCTTTTTATAATGGTATGGGTATGCTAAGAAGAGAAACATTCTTCCAAATGTCTTCTATCTGGAACATATCCTGCAATCTTGACTATAACAGTCAAAAATAAGTCACCCTATCCCTATTCGGGCAGGGAAGAGGGCTGAAGACACCATTTAATATTTCAAAGTATTAGTTGCTTTTCCAATATTAATAATTCATATATTTTCACAAAACAATAACAATTATGTTAACAAAAGAAAATACTAAAAATTGTAAGAATACCCTAATACATGAGAAATATACTTTCATGAAAAATGTCTGCCTTCTTAATCCACTTATGAAAATTCTTTAGTTGCTAAAAAAGGATTAAAATCAGAATAGCAACAAACTTGTAGCAAATAAATATCAAGTATAGGAATTTTATTTAATGCTTAAGTTTTTACTTGAGGTGTAATCGAACAATAATATTAATTTACTTTCGGTCAATTCGGGTTTAGATCAAATCTCATATGTACATCTGTGTATCAACTTTGATTAAATTATTTGATATAATGCAGAATTCTACCATTAACATACATTTGTCTAATAGTTTTAACTTTTGTCTAGGAATATATCTGGCTCATAACATAGGTCATATTAATGAGAAACATGAGACTTCTCCCCATGCAAAAATGTTTTTAAAAAGCAGCATTTCACATAAATGAGGGGGAAAATTTAAAAATACAGAGGAACCCGGAAGCATCTGTGTCATCACTCTTGGTGTCCTAGTTAACAGCCATTTTCTTTCCCTTTTTTCCTTAATAACAGCCTACCTCACATGATAGAAGCTAAAACTGCCACATTCTCAATTTAGCCTCAGTTGCAGCTAAGCGTGGCCCAGGGTCTGGCCAATGGAATTTAAGAAGTCTTCAGAAGAAATCCTTAGAAAGATTTCCCTCTGTGACTAAAAGAGCATGAGTAACAATGTCATCCATGATGTATTCCACATCTCACACTAACTTCGCGCAAGACGACCCTTTGGCTCAACCATTTACTAGAAAAACTCACAGGAGTCAGAAAAGCTGATACGCTCCTGGTTACAGTAAGCATAGGATACAGATTAAGCATAGGATATAGATACAGTGCAAAAGGATATAGATTAAAATCAGCAGAGAAAGAGTGCAAAGGACTAAATTCAGGAGAAACTCCGTGCCAGATTCTAGGTAATCTTTCCTAGGAGAGTCACACAGACATGCTTAATTCTTCCAGAAAATATGTATGGACACAAGCAAAGTGTTGCCATCCACGGAAATTCACTAGAGTCTTAATGTGCAAGGATATTTTTGACTGGGGGAGGTTGGCAGTGAGGGTTCAATCATGTAGGCACCTAATACATTGTGAGTAAACTCAGCTCTTAAGACTTCAGTTCCCTGAAGCAAAAACAGGTATTTACCGTAAATCGTGTTTTTAGTATAAACTAGGTGATCAAACTAGTTTATGGCCCAAGGCCTCAAAAATGTGAAACAAAATAACAAAATTAAAAGAAAAATGAGGCGGAATATTCCAAGGACTCAAAGAGTTCATCTTCCAGGAGGTAGCCAAGGGCCAGTACTGAAGACAGACCTTTCTTGAGAATATGCGAGGTTTGAGCAACGCAGGCCTTCTAGTTAAAACTTTCCTTCAAACTTTTAACCTGACTATGTGAGGACGTGATGTTTGAAGCTGCAGTCCTCATTCTGTGACTATCGGGAAAGTTGGGAAAATTGTGAAAGCTGATAAGAGCCCTGACAATTTTGAACTTATAATTACCACTTCTGAACCAACTTCCCGTGAATGCCTTTATGTGAAATATGTTAATACATTCTATTTTTACAGCCATTTTACTTGGCTATTCTTTTATTCAGTTAAAGGAATCTTACCTGACACAGCATCCAATGCACATCATGGCATGTAAATATATATTGACGGTTAAAAATATATATTCTGACAGAATTAAGTCTTACATATGACGGAAGGTCTGTCTTCTTGTTCTGTCATTTTCTGGTCCTCTCTCCAGCTTTAAATAGATGCAACAGCTGCAATATTCCTGTTCCCACTTTTAACAATTTGAAGACATTCTCATCATCTTTTACGCATTTTTGTTTTTTTTTGTTTTGTTTTGTTTTTTGATTTTTTGGAAATGCTATTTACTTCCATTAAGCGAGCCCAATGTTTTACATAATAAACTTTCAATAAATGTATTGAATGTTCTATTTGAATTTCAGATAGTTTTCCACCGAGTTTTTGCCATATAATTCTTTCAAAACGTAATATGAGATCCTTGCCTGGAATCTACAGTTGATAAAAATCACTTTGAAGGAGATATTTATGACACGGTAATCTTGATGGAAATAGCAAATTTGTAGCCATTCCATACTTTTCGATTTTGCTTTTCTTTTTCTATAGATATATAAATATTTTCACCAAAATGTATAAACATTGATGTAAACCTCTGTTAGCCTCAGATAAGCTACTTTCAATCCTAGCTTTCAGGCAGTTCCTTCCATAATACCTTGAGTCCTTCAGCACAGTTTTAGATTATTAGATACCTTTTATAATCTCCAGGCTGGAATGTTTGATTTTGAAATAAAAGGTGTAATTTCCTATAGAATTCTGAAGGCTTTTCACTTGTGTGAAAGACTGACATTGAGATTTTAGTGATTTATTTTGGAACCTTGAGAAGCCTTCATTTTCATACCTGTCACACTAGGTGATATGTAGGGCTTAATGACATTCAAAGGTTGTCAATTTGATTTATTTGTAATTTGGGAGACTCGGCTAGTAGATATTTGGAGCTGGTTTGTTGGTTTAGAGGTGTTTTCTTGTGTGTCTAAATATAGAATAATGCTACAACAAGAAATAAAATGTAGTGTATAAAACAAAGCACTCAGAACAACTTGTAGTGCATAGTAGATTCTCAAGAAATGTTCTTTGCCTTCCACTTCATTCGCTAAAGCACCATTATCATAAGTCCTATCTGTACTATATTTTAATTAAATAATTCACTGAAACTATTATCTCCTAATGTCTCTCTGTCTCTGTTTTCTTCAATTTAAACACAGTTAAAAATTTAGAACAATCTTAGATTAATGCAAATTTGCAAAGATTATACAGAGTTTCCATGTACCCCTCACCCTGTTTCTCCCATGTTTATCATCTTTCATTAGAATGGTTCACTTGGACTCAGGAAGGGGAACATCACACACCGGGGCCTATCATGGGGAGGGGGGAGGGGGGAGGGATTGCATTGGGAGTTATACCTGATGTAAATGACGAGTTGATGGGTGCAGCACACCAACATGGCACAAGTATACATATGTAACAAACCTGCATGTTATGCACATGTAATTTTCATTATATCAATTGGTGACTTTGCTTCCAATTTCACAATTAAAATAAAAATAATTGAACAAGAGATTTCAGGATTCCACTATACTTTTAATCTATTTGTTGTATTGCTAATATGCCTTGTTTTTCTTTTAGTTTCAATGCATAAAATATTCCTTGGCTCACACCTGTAATCCCAGCACTTTGGGAGGCAGAGGCAGGCAAAGGGGAACATCACACACCGGGGCCTATCATGGGGAGGGGGGAGGGGGGAGGGATTGCATTGGGAGTTATACCTGATGTAAATGACGAGTTGATGGGTGCAGCACACCAACATGGCACAAGTATACATATGTAACAAA